>NC_081412.1:613206381-613486381 GCF_030272615.1 Cryptomeria japonica | reverse complement strand
TACCAGATTCATTAAACCTGGACACACATATGAAAACGTGTTACAAGATCGAGGCACACAGAACCGTTATCACATTGGAAATTGCACATACAGATTTTGTATAATTTTGAGGTCATCTAACCAATGAAATATTTTGCATGGTTATTTATTCAAGAAATCATGTTTTTAAGATCGAAGCAATGAATCAGATCACCGAAATAAGAAGTCTATTTATACAGCATGAATTTAGGGTTAGAAACAGATGTGAATGTGAGAAAAGTGTGTGCATATGTGTATGAAGCAAGACTTATGTGATACATGAGAAATCACAGAGTATTATGACTGTTACAGAGACACAGAGGTCACCAAGAAGGTTATGAGAGAACAGTCGAGGAACAGAGTAAACAGAAGGGTTTACCGAATTACTTTATGAGTTACCGAGGTATGCTATATGCAAGGTAATCTTATTTTGAGCACATAGAATCTGCTACAACATTTCAGATGTAAAGTTGCGGATATTTGTAAAGTCTTATTGTAACATTTTGAAGTTGTAAGAGAAACCTTTAACAGGGTAAAAGACTCTAACCAAGTCTATAAATTGTAAATCCTTTAACCAAGTGCTACACTTATATAGTGTTGTATAAATCCTTTAGTAAGGTAGATCTAACTGATCTTAATACTCCTAACAAGGTAAGCTATCAGAAATAGCTAAATGTAGCTCTAACCGAGAACTCTTTATTATTGTAGTAGTGAAGTTGTGGGTGCCATCCCCACCACAGTTTTTCTCTCTAACCAAGAGTTTCTGCGTGACCAAAATATATGTGTTATGGAGTGAATCATGTATGAATGTTATCTGTTGATTATAGTTTTATTTTATGTTACTGCACTATTCTATTTATGTATAACAGTAAGGTTATTACAAAAGAAAAATTTTGGAGTACTGATTCACCCTTCCCCTCTCAGTACATTAGCTTTCCATATTGGGCCTAACAATTGGTATCAGAGCTTGAATCTTGGAAAAGGGTTTAACTACCTGAAGAGAAAGATCTTATCAATGGAAGGCTATAAACAATCTTAGAGGATTGTGTATCTACAAGAAGAGCTGGATAATGTAAATCAAGTGATTGCAAACATGCAAAGGCAAATGCAAAAATCTCTGAAAGTAAGGAGAAGATTATCTGATGACTTGCAGGATTCTCAAGAGTTAGTGGAACAAATCGAGACATCATCTGAGAACAGTATATCTTAAGAAACTAAAGAAATGATTGGAATGTTGAAAGAAAAGAACAAAGCATTGGTTGATCAACTAAAAGCAATGAAAAGAGAACATGAACATTTCAGTACATAGATGACTGAAAATCTAGATGCATTAAGGACAGCCGAGGATAAAGCAAGAGATCTACAAAGAGAGAAACAACAACTTGAAGTCTTAGTATCTGATAAGAATGATGAAATCATAAGGCTAACTGGTATTCAACAAAATCTGATAGATCAACTAGGTTATACACATCATGAAGCAAATATGAAAGATGATGAGAATCAAGCATTGAAACTTGAAGTATCAAGGTTGAGCAATGAACTTGAAACAGAGAAGAAATCCAAGGAAACACTGAAGAAGAGTTATGAAGCATCAAAGATGTTGGATGAGCAACTAAACACAAGACGACCCTACAAAGAAGGAGGACTCGGTTACAAAGGAAAAGAATCTACCGAGAAGGGAATCTGCACTACCGAGAGAGGAGAATCATCAAAACAAGCTGGAAAAAGGAATAACATCAAAAGGAAGAAGCCTATTTTCTACTACTATGGAAATCAAGGTCATACTGCCAACATGTGTCAAATCAGAAAAGGTAAGCAACCAAATATCTCTAAGTCCAATGGATATTGTTATAATTGCAATAAATATGGTCACATACCTAATCAATGTAGAACAAAGTCTATTAATAACTATTAGAAGGCAAAATTCAAAGGGTTTTGTAAAAACTGCAATATATATGGACATAGTACCAAGAAGTGTTGGTTTAAGCAAAAGAACCACATGTGGTCTACACACCGAGCAAATACTAGAGGTTATCGAACTCACACAGATCCTTACCAACAATATTTTGCAGTACCATGGGATTAAAATACAAGAATATGGTGTGAATGTTGTGGAAGATATGGACATATAAGTGCCAACTGCTTTATAAGGTTTGGAATGAATAACCAAAGATCATGGAGAAATCCTGGTACGGCATGTTTTCATTGTCACAAAGTTGGACACTTGGCTGGAGATTGCAGAGATCAACCTAGAGAAGACACTGAGGAAATAAAAGAGAAATTAAAGATGATTTGGAGAAAGAAAGAAATTGTGTCAAATAAAGAAAGCACCTTACCTAACGAGTTAGGTGCTCCCACTCCAAATTAATCGGTAAAGGTATGAAGGGACTGCATTCTCACAAGGTTAAATCTTAAATAGTTCCTATTTTAGTATGTACTAAATTCAAAATCTGCATAGTAAGATGTAGTAGTAAGTTTGAAATTTTATCAAAGTCTTTTGGACCACTTTACAGGAAAACTGTTAAGTCGGTGAATTCAGGAAGCCTGTCAAGTCAGTATATGAAGGAAATCTGGTTACTCAGTTAAAGCGCAAAAAAAAGGGAAAGAAAGCTAAGTGAACCGAGTGCATTTAATGTCTTTGACCTAACTTGCACAGATCCCGATAAGGTATTTTTGAGTACTTAAAAGGTTTTTCGCGGTCATTTTCATTCACTAATTTTTCAAGAAGCATAGCAGAGCGAATCAAGGCGATCAAACCATCTTCAAAGAAAAATCTAAGGTATTTACATCGAATCTCATTGCATTGCTAAGCTGGTTTACCGAACTCATTAAGTTGTTATTATCTGCTGAGTGTGAAGCGTCTGTCGTTTGTTAAGTTCTCAAACCCTAAGGTTCCTGTGTCAATTTTTATCTGAAATCAAAATGGCATCTAAGATCCAAGACCCCATTATTGTCACAAATGTAGAAAAGCCCTCACTAAAATACTCTTTGACTCCCAAAATTGCATTTAAACCGGATGACAAAACTGCTTTTTCACTCATCCCAGATCGAGTCTTGTTAGTCGAGGATGTGAGATTCTTCACAAAATTTCGTGTTGAAGAACTCGGTCATGTTGAGATCAAAGATGCATATGATGAATTGTGCACAGATGGTAAAATGGATAGCAAGTATGAGCATATCAAAATCAAGGGATTAACTGAATCCCTAACCTATCCCCGTGTGTTCAAACCCCAGTGGGTCAAGTTTGTACTAAGTCGAGTGCATGATGATTTCATGTGGCTAAAAGAGCAACCATTTAAGATCACTAAAGAAATCATTCATCTGATCACCGGTTATCCTATCTATGATCATGCCCAAGCACAAAAAATGATATCACAGAAGGAATTGATCAATTTGATTGGAGTTGAATCTGATTACCGAGGTCAGAAGTTGAACAATGTCACTGATCCTAAACTCAACTTTGCCATTAGAGTAATTGGTTACTATTTCTTCCAATCGGCAAGGGAAAACAGTGTACCCTATGCAGCAATGGACTTAGCATACAAAATTGTTAAGAAAGGCATGAAAGTTGACTTGTGTGAAGTATTGTTGAAGAACTTGTTTGAAAATCTAAACACAATCAGGAAGCCGAAGAAGAAGAACACGACAAATTCTCTAAAATTTGGATCACTACTTGTATGTATGTTTTTCTACTTTGAGAAGTTTTTTCCAACAGTCGGTAAAGTTGTTTGGGAACTACACCGACCAATCACCCATCAGATCAATGACTTCATCAGGAAGTTAGGTGATAACTTTAATGATATAATGGATGATTACTTCAGCAAGTTCCAAGAGAAAATGCATAACAAGTACCGAATTCCACCATAGCTGGTAGAAAAATACAAAGATGAAATATGTTTTGAGGTCAACATTGATTACTGTTATGTGAATGTTGTGGAACCGAGGACTCAATCTTTGTCACCTATGGGTTATGAGATTGATTTTGATATCACACAATAGCAAATTGATGCCTATCTATCATTGCCAAGGCATACTACCGAGCTGAGGTATGGAACCTATGAAGAAAGGAAGGAAAAAGTAAAAATGAGTATTGTAGTACCTAAGGCTACAAGAAAAGCTACAAAGATGATTAAAGCATTAACTGAGAAACCTGTCAAAGGAGTTCTAGCCATCACCAAAGAGGAGACAGAAGCCCAAGAAGTAGCCATAACACTTAGCACCGGATTGCCTAAGGGAAAAGTGTTGAAGAGAAAGAAACAGGACACTTCAATGGCCCTACCGAACACTCCAAAAAAGAGACCTAACACAAGGGCATCTACTGCATCACCGAGTAAGAAACAAAAGGCTGTTGTTATTCCTAAGGTAACTAGAACTTACAAGAAATCTACTCGGAGACTCATTTTGCCAAAAGAGTCGAGTGATACCGAATCTAAAGATGCAAATAAATTTCAGATTGTGAAAAGCAAGAAGGTAGATGTACATAGTGTAGAAAATTTTTGTCATAATCTAAAGGAATATGGTGGATTTGGTGGATTCAAATTTGTCAAATATGAATCCAGATCTACTGATGAAAAGAGGCAAATTGAAGAAGCTGTCATTTGCACACTTCTCAAATTCTGAGTGGTCCCATTAGAAGTATGTAATTCTATTCCTAAGGTATTATATGCACATATTGAAACCAGATGGCAATATGCCCTAGACTTGGAGAAACAAATCAGAGAAAGAAGTTTGGTGCATCTCTTTCCTAATATGTCAGTTGATGAAATAAAAGAACATCTGACAATAGCCAAACTCAATTTACAGTAAAACAAAAGGCCTCGAAATTGATGAATGGCCTATATATAGAAGTGGAGAAGGAAACAAAAGAGCAATGGAAGACCATCTTTCGAAGAAAGAATGCTGGTGAACAATCTACAGTGGAGATAGTCGATGTCACTGACCAAGAGCCTGGTGTCACCAAGCAAGACCCTGCTGACACCATTCAAATAGATGAGGATATCATGGATGCAGAGGCACCTAAACAAGAAATGATAGAAGGCAATGCTTATGCAAAACTTGTCTCCAGTGAATTTGTTTTGGAACAAGTTCAGCCTTACCCACCGATCAATCAACTTGCTACAATTGAAGCTCCTCAGGCTACAGGTGAAGGCACCGAAGGTCAAAAGTCTACAGCATAAGGTACTTCACAAGAACAAACCTCTCAAGCACCTACTAGCACGGAAAATTTTACAGCTGAGACACCAAGCATCGAGACACCGAAGGACACTACCGAGGCTAAAGAAACCGACAAAAATGTTGTCTCTACCGAGCAACCTACCAAGGGTCCTCAAGCCTCTCAAGCTATTGTAGTGGTTCACACGGTGAAAGGTAAAGAAAAGAATTTGAAAAAGCATAGTTTCAAAATTGATTTATCAAAACCGATAGTGTTGCCCAATGTAGACATCTCCAAATTGAAAGGGCAAGCACTCAATGAATTTAGTGAACTGTGCAAAGCAAAGGTCGAACAGGAGAAGCAACTGGCCATACAAAAGAAAAATAAAGTACTTCAGAAGGTAAAGACCTTACCATCAGATATGCTACCTTTAGCTATAGTATCGACTGATGCAGCCATCCATATTCAATTGGATGAACTCCTAAATCAGATTGAGACATCTGGAGTAGATGCATCCGAATACTTGAGCAAACTAAAAGATAAGGAGCTAACTACTAAAATGATAGAGGAAGTATAGAAATCCATTGCTGTTGGCAAGGTAAAACTTGTCAAATTTATTGTTGAGTTGTCCCCTCAACTCAAGCACATTCTTTCATTATTTCAGAAACTCTGCACATTTTCTTTATTTCTTAAGGACATTAAGAATAAAATAGAAGCAATTGAGAAAGAGATCACTGATCTCTCAACTAAGTTGACCCCCGAGCCCAATTCAGTTCAGAATTTTTATACTAAGCTACAACAACTCATGGCTCAACAATTGGAACTGAGGAATGAAGAACACAAGATCAGGATGGACATAATGACACTTCAAACATTATTCCTTCCTCATCTTTCATCCGTTCAAGAACAGCTAAACCGAGCCACTTATCTCTCTACTACAAAAGAGGGAAGCACTTTAGATGGCTTAATTTCATTATTGGCTGATATTAATGCACATAATTCTTTAATGGATAGTGTAAAGGATGCACTCTTTGTCGCTCTCACCGAAGCCAAGACAAAGTACAAATCCATTTTTGATCAGTTGCCACCTCCCAATGGTAACTAAATTTTGATGTTTGTCAAAAAGGGGGAGTATATCAGAGTATATCATCAAGAGTGCATAGTATTCAAAGTATCAAACAACTAGAGTGTAGTATCCAGGGGGAGTATACCGAGCAGAGAATGAGTAGAATATGCAGAGTATCCAAGAGCAGTGAACCGAGCAATGAACAGAGGAAAGAACAGTGATTACAGAGTTTTGTACAGCATATTGATAAGGGGAGTATATTTGATTATACTATTTCAATGACTAATGTATATACTACATGTTTAGTCAAATTTTGTAAAGTATACAGATTTTTGAGTAATGACTTTGTAAGTAGTTTTTGTCAAACATCTCAACTAATGTCAAAAGGGGAGATTGTTACTACTTATCAAATTGCCATTAGTTTCATATCCAAAGTCATACTATATTCTAGTTGGTTAGTATTACCAAATCATGCAGTCGGTACACACAAAGAAGTCGGTATGAACAGCCTAGTCGGTTACAGAAGGAAAACAGTCACAAAGCCCAGTATACACCGAGCTGTCTACCGAGTGTTATTTCATGTCTACCAAGTAGTAAAGATAATACACCGATTTGATATACACCGAGTGAAATGTGTTACCAGATTCATTGAACCTGGACACACATATGAAAACTTGTTACAAGATCGAGGCACACAGAACCGTTATCACATTGGAAATTGCACATACAGATTTTGTATAATTTTGAGGTCATCTAACCAATGAAATATTTTGCATGGTTATTTATTCGAGAAATCATGTTTGTAAGATCGAAGCAATGAATCATATCACCAACATAAGAAGTCTATTTATACAGCATGAATTTAGGGTTAGAAACAGATGTGAATGTGAGAAAAGTGTGTGCATATGTGTATGAAGCAAGACTTATGTGATACATAAGAAATCACAGAGTATTATGACTATTACAGAGACATAGAGGTCACCAAGAAGGTTATCAGAGAATAGTCGAGGAACAGAGTAAACAGAAGGGTTTACCGAGTTACTTTATGAGTTACCGAGGTATGCTATATGCAAGGTAATATTATTTTGAGCACATAGAATCTGCTACAGCATTTCAGATGTAAAGTTGCAGATATTTGTAAAGTCTTATTGTAATATTTTGAAGTTGTAAGAGAAACCTTTAACAAGGTAAAATACTCTAACCAAGTCTATAAATTATAAATCCTTTAACCAGGTGCTACACTTATATAGTGTTGTATAAATCCTTTAGTAAGGTAGATCTAACTAATCTTAATACTCCTAACAAGGTAAGCTATCAGAAATAGCTAAATGTAGCTCTAACTGAGCACTCTTTATTATTGCAGTAGTGAAGTTGTGGCTGCCAGCCCCACCGCATTTTTTCTCTCTAACCAAGAGTTTCTGCATGACCAAAATATATGTGTTATGGAGTGAATCATGTATGAATGTTATCTAATGATTATAGTTTTGTTTTATGTTACTGCACTATTCTGTTTATGTATAACAGTAAGGTTATTACAAAAGAAAAGTTTTGGAACACTGATTCACCCCTCCCCTCTCAGTACATTAGCTTTCCATATTGGGCCTAACACAGGGCCAATGGCAATGTGAAAATCCTCAAACATCACTGCCTGCACCTACAATATAAATTACACATGAACTCACATGTACATTATTTAAACATTCATTATTAAGAGTTATAAATATATATAGATAGATAGATCAAATTAAATCTAATAACATGTACATGTATGTGGTTGTAGATAAACATACCTCGGGGTTTTTAACACCTCCACCACACACATGTTGGACTCTAGAACGTTTGTGGGATGAATGGATCATCCTGTGCAACGCTCGCTCATCCTAGACAATGCACACATTTTATTTGATAGATAATTTAAATAACTTGAAATTATTTAATCAAAACCTACATGTCCCTTTAAATAGAACTAAAAGCCAAACAAAATTTAAGTTAAATTTTATATACATATGTCTCTTGATGAACAGGGTCAGTGGTAGCATCCAAATCTCCATACATCAACACCAACGTGATACCCTATATAGTTAAAAAACTACAATCCAATATATACTTAATTTAATCTATGCATTTCATGTGTATAATCAACTAGCTATATAAAATTGCTAAGTTAAAATTAGTAAATATTATAATTCATACCTTTCATATAGCATGTAATGCTCGTTTGATCCTATTGATGTCAGAATCATGCAAGGAGCCCACTTCAACAAGATCCCCCTCACTGTCTGGCTCCATAAGAATGATAGTGAACATCCCCTAAAATCCAGTACAAGGTACTACACTTGATGTATAAACAAGAGGAGGAGGTGTATCCTGAATAACTATTATATGTTGGGGCGGAGCAGTAGGATGTGCAGCAGCAATAGGATGAGAATATACCTCACAACCATGGCTAGAAGCAACCAGTATACCAAGTACACACCTAACATATAATGGGGCCTCCTCTAGTGGTATCCCATGCTCCATAGCAATGACCTGATATGAATCCAAGAGATCACTGGATAGGCATGCGCTCATCTGCTGAAAAGGATCTATGTCATGGATGGGTGTAGCATCCATTGATAATGGTATGTATACTTGAACATATAGATCATCACTCATTGATGCATCATGACAAAAATGAATGCTAATCTACCCACCCGGTCTGATGTCATCTCATCCACATGTGTGGCTATAGTAGCAATACTGGAAAAGATGGATTGTCAAGTGTCATCTGATACACTATCTGCAGCATGTGCTAAGTCCACACTCTTGGGAAGAACCACAAGGTTTGCATCAATCAATTCCCACTTATTAACAGAAAGGGGTGCACCTGGTCATCTGAACTTATCTAAAAATATGCCCTTCCCTTGCTCAGCATGTTTCAAAAAATCGGTGTAGTCAACATCATGCAACAAATGAAACTCTGCAAACAATTATTTGCAGAAATAAAGGGGCAACTCATCATTTTGGGGCCACCTAAGATGAGTGGCCAACCATCTAGGATAGACAAAAGGTGCTACTAGTGCATTCATTCACTTGGTAGGCATATAACCCTTCACCCTTCCAAAGGCCTAATAATGAGGAAACATTGTTTTCACATCAGCTATGAAAATATTATCATGCATTGTGTCCCATTTCACAGTACCATGTACACTGCATGAAAGGGATCTATAGAACTCCTCTGTGTTGACCTCATCATATGGATTATAATTATCAATGAGGTCAATCATATGAAGTAGCTCATGTTTAATTATCTCACCCCTTTGCTTATTTCTTTGATCATGCATGTTTCCCAATGTGATATTTAAATGATTTAGGGCACATTAGAGTGTCTCTATTGTCTGATTATAGAGTTGATGTATCTCCTGTGGAGTTGTGGCAAACCTATGTGATGTCTGCTCACTCCAAGAAGCCTGAACACTAGGCTCTAAAGTAGTGTTATGGGATCCAGGCTCATCAGACATGATGATAGTGGGTAATGTATATATATATATATATATATATATATGCACATTTGCATGTATGTAGTACACATTACAATAAATATAACAGTATACATACATTTTCATCATTTTAAACATATTTAAACATGTAAATTAAAAAAATTAAATATACAAAAAAATAAAAATTAAACATCATAAATGCATACACTAAAATTATCTATATAAAGACAAATTTAAGATAATATGCACAAAAGAAATTTAAACAACTACAAATTAAAATTTAAAATTTCAATATATGTCTAATTTACAATTACATATATTTGCATACAATAATTAAGTTGAATGATAGTCAAATTAAGTCAAATTAAGTCAAATCAATCAAATTAAGTCAAATGAGTCAAATTAGGTCAAATTAAGTCAAATTACTCAAATTAAGTCAAATTAGTCAAATTAAGTCAAAATTATCAAAATAAGTAGTCAAATTAAGTCAAATGTATTGGAAGGGGTCTTATGTGGTCCTAAGGGGTCACCCATGTGTTAGAACACATGTGTGACCCCTTAGGACCACATAAGACCCCTTACGATGCCATTTGGCCTTATGTGGTCCAATTAGGTCCTATGAGGTGCACGTGTGTCGCAAGGGGTCGTATGTGGTCCTAAGGGGTCACCCATGTGTAAGAACACATGACTGACCCCTTAGGCCCACATAAGACCCCTTACGACTCAATTTTATCTTATGTGGTCCAATTAGATCCTAAGATACCTGTACATGAGTCGTAAGGGGTCTTATGTAGTCCTAAGGAGTCACCCATGCGTTAGAACACATGATTGACCCCTTACGACCACATAAGACCCCTTATGACACTATTTGGTTTTATGTGGTCCCATTAGGTCCTAAGGGGTGATTGTATGTGGTCCTAAGAGGTCACTTATGTGTAAGAACACATGAGTGACCCATTAGGACCACATAACACCCCTTACAACACCATTTAGTCTTATGTGGTCCAATTAGGTCCTGAGAAGTGCACATGTGTCCTAAGGGGTAACCCATGTGTTAGAACACATGCACGACCCCCTAGGACAACCTAAGACCTCTTGCAACACAATTTAGTCTTATATGGTCAAATTAGGCCCTAAGGGGTGCACGTGTCGTAAGGGGTCTTGTGTGGTCCTAGTGGCTCACCCATGTGTTAGAACACATTTGTGACCCCTTAGGACTAAATAAGACCCCTCGTGACACCATTTTCTCTTATGTGGTCCAATTAGGTCCTAAGGGGTGTGCATGTGTCCTAAGGGGTCTTATGTCATCCTAGGGGGTCACCCATGTGTAAGAACACATGTGTGACCCCTTATGACCACATAAAACCCCTTGTGACACAATTTGGTCTTATGTAGTCCAATTAGGTCCTAAGGGGTACACATATGTCCTATGGGGTATTATATGGTCCTAACAGGCCACCCATGTGTTAGAATACATGAGTGACCCCTTAGGAGCGCATAAGTCCCCTTACTACACCATTTGGTCTTATGTGGTCCAATTATGTCCTAAGGGGTGCATATATGTCGTAAGGGTCTTATGTGCTCCTAATCCCTTAGGACCATATAAGACCCCTTGCGACACCATTTGGTGTTATGTGGTCAAATTAGGTCCTAAGAGGTCTACATGTATCATAAGGGGCCTTATGTGGGGTGTCACCCATGTATTAGAGCACATGAGTGACCCCTTAGGACCACATAAGACCCCTTACAACACCATTTGGTCTTATGTGGTTCAATTAGGTCCCGAGGGGTCTTATTTGGTCATAGGGGGTCACCCATGTGTTAGAACAAATTTGTGACCACTTAGGACCACATAAGACTCCTTGCGACACCATTTGATCTTATGTGGTCAAATTAGGTCCTAAGGGGTCTTATGTTGTCCTAACTGGTCACCCATGTGTTAGAACATATGCGTGACCCCTTAGGACCACATAACACCCCTTGCGACACCATTTTGTCTTATTTGGTCCAATTAGGTCCTAAGGGATTCACATGTGTCGTAAGGGGTCTTATGTTGTCCTAAGGGGTCACCCATGTGTTAGAACACATGCATGACCTCTTAGGACCACATAAGACCCCTTACAACACTAGTTGATCTTATTTAGTCCAATTAGGTCCTAAGGGGTGCACATGTGTCGTAAGGGGTGACCGTATGTGGTCCTAAGGGGTCACTCATGTGTTAGAACATGAGTGACCCCTTATGACACCATTTGGTCTTATGTGATCCAATTAGGTGCTAAGGGGTGCACATGTGTCGTAAGGGGCCTTATGTGGTCCTAAGTGATCACCAATGTGTTAGAACACATGAGTGACCTCTTAGGACCACATAAGACCCCTTGTGACACCATTTGGTCTTATGTCATACAACTAGGTGCTAAGGGGTGCACATGTGTCATAAGGGGGGTCTTATATGGTGCAGTTAGGTGCTAAGGGGTGCACATGTGTCGTAAGGGGCCTTATGTGGTCCTAAGGGGTCACCCATGTGTTAAAACACATGAGTGACCCCTTAGGACCACATAAGACCCCTTATGACACCATTTTGTCTTATATGGTCAAATTAGGTCTTAAGCAATGCACATGTGTCAGAAGGGCTCTTATGTGGTCCTAAGGGGTCACCCATTTGTTAAGATGCATGAATGACCCCTTACGACCACATAAGGCCCATTGCAACACCATTTGGTCTTATGTGGTCAAATTAGGTCCTAAGGAGTTCATATGTGTCATAAGGGGTCACCCATGTGTTAGAACACATGAGTGACCCCTTAGGACCACATAAGACCCCTTATGAGACCAATTGTTCTTATGTGGTGAAAGCAGGTCCTAAGGGATGCACATGTGTCGTAAGGGGCCCTATGTGGTCTTAAGGGGTCACCCATGTGTCAGAATACATGAGTGACCCCTTAGGACCACATAAGACTCCTTGCGACACCATTTGGGCTTATGTAGCCCAATTAAGTCCTAAGGGGTACACATGTGTCATAAGGGGTCTTATGTGGTTCTAAGAGGTCACCCATGTGTTAGCACACATGAGTGACCTCTTAGGATCACATAAGACCCCTCACGACACCATTTTGTCTTATGCGGTCCAATTAGATTCTAAGGAGTGCAATGTGTTGTGAGGGGCCTTATGTGGTCCTAAGGGGTCACCCATGTGTTAGTACACATGGGTGAACCCTTAAGACCACATAAGACCCCTTATGACACCATTTGGCCGTATTTGGTCCAATTAGGTCCGAAGGGGAGGACATATGTCGTATGGGGTCTTGTGTAGTCCTATGGGGTCACCCATGTGTTAGATCACATGAGTGACCCCTTAGGACCACATAAGACCCCTCATGTGTCCCCCCTAGGACCAAATAAGACCCCTCATGACACCATTTGGTCCTATCTGGTCCAATTAGGTTCTAAAGGGTGCACATGTGTCATAAGGGGCCTTATGTGGTACTAAGGGGTCACCCATATGTTAGAACACATGTGGGACCCCTTAGGATCACACAAGACCTCTTGTGACACCATTTTGTCTTATGTTGTCAAATTAGGTCCTAAGGGGTGCACATGTGTCGTAAAGGGTCTTATTTTTTCCTAAGGGGTCACCCATGTGTGAGAAAACATGAGCGACCCCTTAGGACCAGATAAGAACCCTCACGACACCATTTGGTCCTATGTGGTCCAATTAGTTCCTAAGGGGTGCATGCACATACATATGTGATCATTACGTTCAATTGGGTCATACAAGTTGCATACACATACATACATACATAGATACATACACATACATGTACATACCTACATACATACATATACACATACATAAATACATACATACATACACATAAAATAATTATATACACCTTAGGATGTATACATACACATACAGACATACATACACCTCAGGACATGCTATCAGGGGTTGTGTGTGGTGCTAAGGGGTCACACATGTGTTAGATTGGGACATGCTATCAGGGGTCATGTGTTGTGCTAAGGTGTCACACACATGTGTGACCCCTTAGCACAACACATGACCCCTGATAGCATGTGTTGAGGTCTATGTATGTATGTGTATGTATGTCCTAAGGTGTATAGAATTATTTTATGTGTATGTATGTCCTAAGGTGTATAGAATTATTTTATGTGTATGTATGTATATATGTGTATGTATTTATGTATGCCTATGTATGTACATGTATGTGTGTGTGTGTATGTATGTACGTATGTGTGTGTATTTTTATGTATGTGTATGTGTATGTCTTAAGGTGTACCTATAATTATTTTATGTGTATGTAAGTATGTATGTATGTATGTCGGTATGTATGTATGTGTATGTATGTGTATGTTTGTGTATGTATTTGTATGTGTGTGTGTATTTATGTACATTTATGTGCATGCATGTATTTATTTTCTAATTTTCTAAACTCATATGATACAATAAATAAATAAATAAAAACTATTTTCTAAAAAACTTTAAAAAAACTAATTTGCTATCAGAAAACTAATTTTCTATCAAAAACTATTTAAAAAGAAATAACATAAATTAATATGATACAATAATTACATTTAAAAAAATAATAATAAATGGACTTACCATCGAAACACTTCTGGTTGGATCGTTGCAGTTCTTCTCGCCCTCCCGCTTAACTCCAAGTCGCTTAATCGAAAATGAGGGGCTTGGGCAGATTTCCAGGTTTATATAGCACAACTTATTTCTGGCTGGAAACATTTCAGTTAGAACATTTCCGTCTAGAAATTTGTTGCCACATGAGCACTACGTGGCCACTAAATAGGTCCGGCCGAAAGATTTCATGCTGGAACAGGTGTTGTTAGCCTAAAGTGCGACATAGATCTGTATGATTACCCTTGAATGGTGTAAGAAACACTTTGTGCAACCTAGTTATCCCAGTTCATCATTGGGAACATACAAGTCCATTCTTTATAAGAGTGCTTGGGGAGATATTAGGTACATTATCTCAAGTTTCAAAAAAAATTATGATCAAAATGTTATTTAAATATTTTTTTCAAATGTTCAGTTCAAATATTTATTTAATATGTAGTTCTTGATACATTGTGTACACATGTACATTTTACAGATGTGGATAGAAGATCAACGTATGGATGCAAGAGTGTGGAGAAGACAAGATATTTGCATTGTGTCATGAGTACAAATAATCGCCCATGGCATTGTACACTACGGATTATTCATGTTTTTGTTATGATTGCATTTTGGGAAAAAAATGATAATTGCAAGAACCAAGAGCTTGGATATGTTAGTCAATGGAATTTGGTGCCACTAGTTGTTACTGACACATGAGGAAAATGAGGATGAAATTTTTGAAGAAACTCCTTTGATTTCTGCTGATTATGACCATATTTCAGTATTGATTAAAAAAGGCGCGTACATGTATTTATTATATATTATATTTCCTTTAAAAAAAGTTGCAAGTAAAAATGTTGTATAAGTTTTTAATCGAATACATTTTAAATTTAATTTTTAAACTACTTTTCAATTGCACAAGATTTTTTTGTAGTGATAGTAGAAGAAGGAAATATTGAAGGTGTTAGTTATTATTTATTGCATTGCACAAAAGAGAGAAAGAAGTTAATAAAATCTAAAATGAGCGATGGAATGTCTTTTCCAACAGGTTTAAATTGATTTGAACGTGTAAATTAATTTATTTATTTTATGCAAGTGTGCACATTTTAATTTTTGTACACTTGACATTTTAATTTCATGCAAGCTCAGTTGTAGTGCAAGGGACATATTTCAAACAAGTTAAAATTATTCAACATAGAATTCATTTCACTGAATACCAAATTGACAACAAGGTATATCAATATAGCCACTTGGTCATTGTTGTTGGCATAATTCTTCATACAGTTCCACGTTGCGGGCGGTCTCAACAGTGGAGACTAGGTAGTGAAGATCATGAGAAAATATTAAGTGTTATTGAAGAGCGGTCTAAACCACTTGATGTGGTACGAACTATTTAGTACACCTAAGTACATGTGTTTTGAACCTATGAATTTTTCATTTAATACTTTATATTCACTTCTACTTAACTTGTTCCAGATGAAACTTCTAGAATAAATTATTGAATATGTCTTAACTTGAGTTTGTTCATTTGATATGAACAAGTGTGATTTTTATATTGTTCATGTGGCTTGTGTGGAGTGGATATATTAAATTATGATGTATTTTTAATATGCCTTGTGATTTTAAATAATAGTATGTGTGTACATGTACAAAGTAATTGTGATGTGGATTCAAGTTGAAAAATGTCTTAAAGGGGATGTATGCAGAATTAGGATGTATGAAATTAGGACATGCGTGTTTAACATAAATTCATTTAATAATTAAAAATACAAAATTTGATTGAAATTTGATTTAAATTAGGACGTGTGTATAAATTACCTAATACATGTGTGTGTGTAAATTTACAAAGTTATGAAATTTAATATATATTAAATTATTACTTAAGATGTATATACATGTACATATATTCAAAAATTCATTTAAATTAAATGCATATATGTACATTACATGTAGTCAAATTTAAATTATAAACATGATCTTTTTAATCTATCTGTGTACACAAATTCAATCATAGATATATATTTGAAAGTTTTAGAGCTTAAGCATTTTTTAAATTTCAAACACCAATGATCTAGGTCTATATATTTAAAAGAATAATCAAGCATCCATACATATAGATGTGATAATAAGTTACATATAATCAAACACATCAAACTTATATTTAAAGTATATAATCAAACATGCAAATATAATAAAACACAAACTGTACATATATAAAGTGTACGTAATCTAACATGTGCATGATATATAATCTGCATACAAATGCATGATATATAATCTGATCAAACACAAATTGTATAAAGTATAATTTAACATACATGCATGATATATATATAATCTAATCAAACACAAACTGTATAAAGTATAATCTAACATACATGCATGAAATATATAATCTTATCAAACACAAACTGTATAAAATATAATCTAACATGTGCATGAATATATAAAATGAAAGTTTGAAATGTATATAAAAAGATGAACAAATGAGCTATAAAGTGGCAAATCAACATGCATCATGTCAGCCACGAACAGAGTGACCCTCTGAGGGAGAGTCCTGGTGAGAGTCTGGATGTCCAATAGACCCTTGCAAAAGTAGAATTTATTTAAATATTAAATATAGATCTACACATGCATATGCATATTATTTAAAAAATCAAATCTAACTAGATTTAAATTAAAATATAAATTGTAATACACATGTACATGTATATACAAAATCCATAACTAACCTGTCCACTAGTAGGTGTAGCATCAAAAGAATCTCTCGTACACACATGCTCAAATCTCAAGCTAGGAATGACATTAGCTAACTATTGTACATACATGTGCATTTTAGGATTAGTTTGAACAATAAATGATACTTAACTTAGTTATTTATTAAATGGTATAGAAATTGTACATTACAACATACATCTTTTAAAAATAAATGCACATACATACCTGTGTATTAGGAGTAGGTTATATAGTCTGATCATCTCTTGTGATCACATCAACCACATCACTCATGCCTGTATATCTGTCTCTAGCTGTACTTATGAGTCGGGAGTGTAAGGGGCTAACTAGATGACTAGGCATCGAGGATGAAGTGTCTGATTCTAGTAGCATATCCATAAACCCAGTCTGGCTCAAACCTCGCAACTACTCCTCAAATGAATCTAAGCCCTCATTTGTAATATGGACCTGATAAGCTTGTATCTCCTCCTCTATACAAAAAGAGTGATCTGTAGGTGGGTCAGTGCCCAAAGCATACGTAGAGTGATGAGAATGGTGTGACTCTCCCAAGGTATGTGCTAATGGGGTAGCATGCACCTCTGAGAATCTCCTCTCTAACAGTAGCCAATGGTATCCCAAGTTGAGATGAAATATAACGGTAAGAATGTAGCAGGTCCTCGGATAAATAGTGTGACATCTGTACATGTCTACCATCTCCTGCTATAGTTGCTACCACATCTGGCGAGGGATGCTAGTAGTAATATACTGATCTAAATCTAAAGCCACCCCATGACTAGAAGATGCATTTGTGGATGATCTGGAATATGGTCGGCTCATCATATATCTGCCCAGCCTATCGGATAATATGGTGGCTGCTACTGATGCAATCTCTCCAATCCTATCAATTTCTTCTCTCTGAGAAGAAATCGCAATGTGAATTTCTATGGGGGAAAGGGGTGAGACTATCGTCATAAATCTCTCACCAACAATGACTCTTTTTCTGGGTGGAGCTCTATCATGCCTATAGTATGCATCTATGTCAACAATCATGCCCCTCCCCTATCCTTAAAATATTGGAATATCAAGGTAGTTGGGTTTCAACCCATAATGAACCTTAGCATAGACCTGTTGTACAAAGTATAATGAAATCTGGTCATTATTAGGATAACAACCATGGGTAGCTAAGAAGCATGGGTAAATCAATGATGCAACCCATGGATCAATACATCTCGTAATTTGATATCCTCTCACCCTACTCTTCTCCTGATACTGTGGAAAGCATCTCTCCTTAATGGTGTCCTTCGAGACCACCCTCACCACATCAACAAAATGATGATGACCCCTCACCTCACTCTTCACCTGTCTATAGATATTAGTTATAACCTTCGGTAAAAATGAGGTGTGACTAACTAGACAGTCCCTCAATGTCTACAAACTACAAAAAATGGATTGGCATGTACTCATGTACTATTGTACATGACATCTTCATGTGGGTCATTTAATATAACTTTCAATCTCTATAACTCACGGTCACTATAATAAAAGATGATCCGATATCAGGTAACTGAGGATCTACATGATGTGGCTCCTAATCAGGAGCTGGTGGAGGTGGATCTTGATCAGGTACATCATTGCTTGCATCCTGGGACACCATTTATCTAGGTAGATCATAAGTTATAATTTACATAAGAACACACATATGAAGTGCATTCAATTTAAAACATTAAAATTAAAATTAGTTAAATTAGAGAGAGAGAGAGAGCGAGAGAGAGAGAGAAATCATTAATCTCGCATAATTAATCTATATGAATATCTCGCATAATTCAAATCTAAAATGAAATTAATTTAAAGAGACCGAGAGGGAGATCATTATATCAATTTTTCTATATATCACATACCTAGAATTTAACATGAGAGAGAGAGAGAGAGATATCAATGTTCTATGCTAAAATTACAAATAATAAAATATTAAATACTATGCTAAAATGCCAATAATATATAATATTAATTTCTATGCTAAAATTATAAATAATAAAATATTAATTTTAATGAGAGAGAGATATATATCATTAATATGAGAGAGACCATTAAAGATATATGAACACACTAAATTAAAACATTGTAATTTCTAAAAATTGGGTCCTAAGGGGTATATGTGTACACACTAGGATGTTATAAGTGGTCATTTGTGGTCCTAAGAGGTCATGTATATGTGGTCATATGTGGTCATACATGTGGTTCTAAGGGGTCACACATGTGTGGTAATATGTGGTCATAGGTGGTCATAAGCTTTCATATGTTGTCCTAAGGGGTCATACGAGACAATACGATGCCTTAGGACATAATATGACCCCTAACAACACCTAAGGGGTCATATGGTGTCTTAAGGGGTCATAGGACATGATATTAACCCTTAAGACATAATATGACCTTGGTCTTCACAATGGTTATCCTTAAGCTTTAAGCTCTTTTGAAAATGAGTTACATCCAACAATGTTTCATGATTTGCATAATATACATAACAAAAACACATATTTGCATAGAATGAGTCTTTCAACATCAAAGGTCAATGCCAATGGTGAAACTAGATCTTGGGGTGACACATTTTGTGTGCAATAATTAGCATGGCGATTGAACATACTTGTATGCATTTGGTCTCTAACATGCAAAAACTGTGTTTTCTAGGATAAGCACATGCAATCATAGTTACCTATTGCATATTGTGATTTGGACTATGTTTGGAACAAAATTGTAGATGTATTCGATACAGTTATACTTTGTTGATTTGTTGTTGTAGCTTGTATGGCTAGTGAATGGTTTGATGTGATTTTTTATGACTATTTATGGATCAATCCTTTTCCAATGCATTGAGAGTACAAAAAGCAATTGCATTGGTGTGTTCTGACATGTTTGAGCAATCTACTATAATAGACAACAATTGTCTACTATAATTTTACTCACTCATATCCAACATTGATCATAGTCATAGATAACACTTTTACAACTAATGAACTAAAATAAGTAGATTGATCTTCCATAATCATTGAACCACCTAAAATATAACTGATGCACACACATTCTTTGAAAGAAAAATATTGTCTACTACAACAGGTGCAAGAGATAGGCACATAGTTTCTAGACCAAACAAGAGATATTAATATGTATATCCATCTTTCCTAAAAAAAATCATATTATTGTACATATAATATTTCAACATATTATTAATGAATAGAGATCTTGACCAACAATTAATACTTCTACATCACATCAATTCACTTTTGGATTAGTAATCCGAAAACAAGACCACCAACAAGTCAATGACATTTTGGACCACAACAATAAGTTTGACATCAATGACAACAAAGACTCACATGTGAAACAATCTCCCCCTTTGTCATCCATGGAAAAAAAAAAAAAATACTTCTCTATAGACTACCTATCCCCCTTTGAGATCAAAGTCAAAGGGAAACTCCTATCAAAATAGAAAAGGAAAAAACTGAGTAAAAATATCGTGCATAGAAACTATCATGCATCACTAGGCCAAATATTCTTGAATTGATTCTTCATAGCCACAAGAGAGGAATTCTATGAAAGAATAGTGGTGTGAAGAATTCTAGTTTGATATTCACACCCAAAACTCAACTTTACTACAGCTTAAAAAATGCTAGGATTTATCACACTTCATTCAACATTTTTAGGTTTCCGAAATAGCTTGATAAATATAGACAGTCATAATTCCTTGCATCCTTAAGACCATAGAATAGTTTCTCATTATCTCTTCCATCAGTGTAACTGAGAGAGAATATCCTAAATCTTAGATCTTGTAACTAGATTCCAACCTGACATTAAATCCTTGAGAAAATAATTGCCCAATTGAAATTGAATTATTTTTAAGTTGAGGGACATACTTAACATCTCATAGGAGCCAATTATTTCCATTGGCTAGTTTCAACACGACATCTCCTTTTCCAACAATATTAAAAAAATTATCATCTTCCAAGAAGAGCTTACCAAAATTACCGCTTTGACAGCTTTTGAAAAAATCCCCGTACGAGGTAGAATGAAATGAGGCTCCAATATCGAGCACCCAACCATTTGCTGCAACTTCTGTTGTAGTCAAAATAGGAGCATCGCCGTATTCCATATCTGCTCCTTGGTTTCAACCAAGCTTTGATACCAATTGTAAGTTTTAATCGCACAGATAAATTTAATAAACATATCTAAGACACCAATAGGAAAAATATAACACAACACATAACACAAAATATTATAGTGGTTCGACAAATTCGCCTATGTCCACATCTCAAAGTAGGGAAATCTCTTGTTAATGTTTAACCAATCTACATATTACATGGACTGCATAGAGTCTTTTAATTATTATATTCAGCCATGAAATGAAGAGATGAGGAACCCAAACACTCATGTGACCATTGGGATTCACATTCCCAACAACGCTCCCCTAGAATTAGTTAACAAACAAAATTTTAGAAAAAATTCTAAAAGTAAATTTTAATCTATTAATTCTTAATTTGAAGATATTTTAAATGAAAGCTGATTTTATATGTGTACATCTCAAAATTAGATTGAATGTAGATATAGAACAATTAAACTAGCATATATACCTTAAATTCTAATTTCATGAAATTACTCCCTAGAGTCAATTAGGCACCTCGAGAAGGATATCTCTCGGCACATTTTATAATGATTAAATTAAAAATTAAGGTGTATATGCTAGTGGTAGTCGTGCGGCGTGACATGGAAAACACATAATAAATCAGTATATAATTATATAGTATCCTTTTATTAAATTAATTATATTATAATATTATTATATTATTATGCAAAGATATATGAGGTTTTATATATCCATTTAGACTATTTTTAATAATATATATCTTGCAAGATTAAAGCATATTCTAAAAATGCAAGATATATTAAACTTTATTTAATGATAATATAAAACTTTATTAAATGGTTAGTATTATGGTAATGGATAGGATTAGGGTTAAGGTTAGTATTATGTTCATGGTTAAGGTTTACATCATTATTAGGGCTACAACTAGGGTCTATATAATGGTTAGGTGTTGCATCATGGTCAGGGTTTTGTTTAGGTTTAGAATTATAGCTAGGGTTAGGAGTTAGGATTATTGTTAGGATTATAGTTAGGGTTAAGGTTATGGTGAGGATTTAGTGTTATGGTTTGGGGTAGAGGTTACATCATGGTTGGGGTTAGGGTTAGGGTTAGGATTATGGTTAGGCTTCGAATTATGGTTATTGTTAAAATTATGGCTAGTGTTTAAAATTATGGCTAGTGTTAGGTTTTACATTATGGTTAGGGTTAGGGTTAAGGGTTAGTATTAGTGTTAGTGTTAGTGTTAGTTGTTAGTGTTAGTGTTAGTGTTAGTGTTAGTGTTAGTGTTAGTGTTAGGGTTTATATCATGGTTAGTGTTAGGGTTATGGTTAGAATTTATATTATGATTAGAGTTATTGTTAGGATTATGGATAGGGTTGGGGCTTATGATTATGCTTAGGATTAGGGCTTGAATCATGGTTAGTATTAGGGTTATGGTTTGGGATAGGGTTTATGGCTAGGATTAGGATCATGGTAGGGCTTACATAATGTCTAGGTTTAAGTTTATGGTTAAGGTTAGGATTTACATCATGGTCAGGTTTAAGCTTGGGTTAGGGTTAGTATTTACATAATTGTTAGGGTTAGCATTCACCTCATGGTGAGGGTTGGTGTTATGGTTAGGGTTAGGTTTTAAATTTAGGGTTGGGGATTATTGTTAGGGTTAGGGTTTAGGTTTATGATTAGGATTATGGTTAGGATTACGATTATGGTTATGGTTTATGTCATGATTGGGGTGAGGGTTAGGGTTAGGTTAACGTTAGGATTAGGGTTATGGTTAAGATTATGGTTAGGCTTATGGTAAGAGTTATGGTTTATATCATGGTTAGGGTGAGGTTTAGGGTTAGGGTCATAGTTAGGATTATGAATACGGTTAGGGTTTACATCGTGGGTAGGGTTTGGGTTAGGGTAAGGGTTAAGGTTAGGATTTAAGTTTAGGGTTTACGTTAATATCATAGTTAGGGTTGTTGAGGGTAATGGTTTGCGTTAGAATTTACATCATAATTATCTTTAGGGTTAGGGTACTGATTAGGGTTAGGGCTTAAGATTAACATTAGGGTTAGAACTTAGGGTTAGGAATAGGATTATGATTAGGGCTGACGGTTAAGGATAGGGATAGGTTTTCAATTAGGGATAAGTATTATTGTTAGTGTTAGGGTTTAGAGTTATAGTTAGGGTTAGGGTTAAGGTTAGAATTATGATTAGGGTTAGGGGTTAGAGTTATAATTAGGATTATGGATAGGGTTATTGTTTACACATGATTGGGGTTAGGGTTAGGGTTTAGATTATGATTAGGCTTAGGGTTATGGTTCTTATTATGATTATGGCTAGGGTTAGCATTTATATCATAATTAGGGTTAGTGTTAAGGGTTATTGTTAGGATTAATATTAGGGTATACACCATGGTTAGGGTTAGGTTTAGAATTAGGGTTATGATTAAAATTTACATCATGATTAGGGTTGTTGTGAGGGTTAGGGAATAGGATTGGGTTTATTGTTAGGATTATGGTTATGGTTAGGGTTGTATCATAGTTAGGGACATTGCTCAGGTTAGGGTTCCAGGTTTTGGGGCATGCTTATGATTATGATTATGATTATGGTTATTTTTATATTTAGTTAGGGTTAGGGTTAGGATTAGGCTTAGCTTTTGGGGTAGGGTTAACATAAGACTTTAGGATTATGGTTAGTATTTACATAGTAGTTAGCTAAATAGGTTAATTGATAGATTAGACTTAGGTTTATGGTTTGGATTAGGGTTAGGTTTTTTCTTAGAGATAGATTCAATGTTAAAAGGGTTCATAAAGGTTCTATTTTTTCTAATGTTTAAATGTATTATCTAATTTTAATAATGTTTTTTTGAGTTTTAATTTAATATTCAATTTTTCTAATGTTTTAATTTATTATATTTATTTTTCTAACATTTTTCTAAATTTTAATTTCACTAATGTTTTTCTCAACATTTTTCTATGTTTAAATTTATTACTTTAGTTTTCTATGTTTTCCACAATGTTTTTTTAAAAACTTGAAAAGAATAACACATACAAATATTTACTTTAAAAAAAATAACGGTAAATTAAAACATTAATTTAAGTTTTCTAACATTTTTCTAAGTTTTTTTTTTTTTTTTTTTTTCTTTTATCGGTAAGAGGCCGAAGCCAAAAATTTTATTAATCATTTTTAAATTTTACATTACTCCACTCATGCGGACGCTAGTAGGAAAGAGTGGAGGTGAGGAAACCTCCGGCCTTGCCCGGGACCGTAGTCCAGATAATCTCTACATCTATTTACAAATAATCACATATTCTGAATAATACATTAGCACCCCGGGCTAGGGTGAGCAGGTGGGAGGATATTTTCTCTCCCTTACAAGCCCTTATTTACAATTTTCAGTTATCACCGAACTCCTTGAGCTTTGTCTTTGAGTTTGAGCTTTGATTGCATATAGTTATCATCCTGTTATTTGTTTAGAGATGGCCTCGCTCCTCCTACATGGTTAGTATTCAAATTACTTGCCCATATTGTTAGTAACATTTAGTATTCTATTTTAGATGAAATTTTATCTATCATGCTAGGAAACTTCCTAAGCCAATTATCCTTTAGGACTTGTCATCACAGAACTTAAACAGAGAAATGTAAACAAGACATTATAAACAGCGTGATTAGACATCCATCTATGTTGTTTCTAAATTCTTAACCTCATTTTTCTAAATTATAAAGTAGTCGATATATCATTCATAAGCAAAGTTTGTAGATAATGTCCCTTTTTTGAAAATTGACCATCCAGAGTTATGAATCCCCTGTTTACCACCTCTTGTTTATGTACCTGGATGCTATCCCTGATAATGGATGATATCCAGGATACAATAGCAAGAGGGGGTAAATGGGATTCTATCATGCCTAAGTCCAGCATACCCACTCATCGTAGTAGATTATACTCAGAGAGGGTAATGGGGGTATATGAGTTTTCATGACTAAATTTAACCTACATCCTTTCCCAGAATATTTTGCATGTATGCCACATATAACCCGCAATCTGTGAAATGTCAGATAGCCTTTCATTTATAGAAATCTCATCAACAAGTATCAAACGAGTATATGGCAGGGCACTTAAGCGTTACAACTGATTTTCTTAGTTCAAATAGGCCAACACATGCAAAAATTGGGGCCTTTATTTCCCGCCTTGATTAGGAATCCAGCAATGTGATATATACCTTTATACGAGTGCAACATGTTGCTTATAATCATATATAGAGTCTATATTCATATTAATGAATATCAAAACAGAGTATGAATATATTGGCCAAATTTCCACCTTTGTGGGCCTATATGAACAAAGACAGTCAATAGTAACTAAAAACAACAATTTCATGCTAATCTTATGATGTTTATCTAAGTAAGCCTTAAAATTAACAGTTAATGCATGCTATTTTAATATCATTTAAACTGATTATGTTTATCTTTTAGGATTTGGCAAGATTATTATCTCCTCCGAAGTTTGTGTTTGATCCAAAGTTAACATTGTTTTACTTGATATAGTAATAAGCTAAATAACCAGTTTATGCCGAATATATGGTGACAAGGAAAGGGCAAAATTGTCACATTATCTAACCAAGAACCGAAGCCTCCTCATTCTGAACTTGAAGAAGGGGTCGCAGCCTCACCCTCATCCTATTCCAAGCCCTCTTCCTTGAGGAAGTCCTCGAACCAGGTGGGCTTTGGTGGGTTTCTCACATGAAATAAGTGCAGCAGAAAATTGACATTCATGTTAATTGCATCACTCCTTTCCCTGGTAAAGGCCACTTCATCCATAGTGATAATGGGGTATCTAGGTATCGGTCGATTGTTTCGTATGAAGACATCATAGTCTCTTGGCCTTGTAATTGTCTAGCCATTGTCAATGTTGACTAGAACCCTCTCCAAATCGCCTAAGATTGAGGCAATGAAGACCTCCTTTCCCAGAGCACCTGTGTCATCTCTTCTCTTGGTGGAGGTCACCGTAATAGCTAGGAACATGGCCACCACAATGGAGTTGGCCCTGGTTTAGTCTGTATTTGTAAGATAGTCCAGGCCGAGGATAGTTTCTACAACATCTATAACTAAGGTGTAAGGAAGGCAGATGATGTGTTTGAGATGATCCCTAGTAATAGCTCCATCAAAGGCCATCTACCTCTTTGAACTACTCAGTTTGATCGGGGTATCCATCTCTGGTTCTACTTCAGTCTAGGAGGTCTTGATAAGCTTGGTTATAGAGCTTCTTAATTTTAACATGAAGGCTTTGTTTAATAGCTGTGTAGGGTAATTATGTTAAAGTTTGAGCCTTCACATCCTTTCTTAATTCATACATACCATGCGTCCATCTTGGGCATTTCTAATTGGCTTAATATAAATACCAAATCTTCAAATGATGATCCGCCTGTGGGAAAATCATTTTGAGTTGCCAAACTTAATTTTGGTGAATGGTCTTTCAGGTTGCCTATTCGGACAGCCAACTAATGCTCTTCTCATCGGAACACTAACTAGCCATAATGGCCTAGATCTCTTTGAGATCATATTTATAATGATGATTGGTCACTTTTAATTAGGAGTTTGATGTTTTACAGTTGTATATATTTAGATATGAGTGTCCCCATCCTAAGAGCTAATGATTAACATATTCTCTGGAAGGCGAAATGTATTATCCTTTAAGCAGAGTATATATAAATGATGACTTATATATAATTATAAATATATTAATATATTTGTGTATTTATAAGTCTAAATTGTAAATTTATATGTATGAACAACTATGTAAATATATTTCCAGTTTATATGTGTAAATATATAAATTATAATATAAATATATATGAATGTTTATATAAATATCCATATATATTCATTATATAGTATTATAGATATATCTATCTATTTATCTACATAAATGCCTATATTTTTATTTATAAATATATATATATGTAAGTATATATGTGTGTGTGTGTGTGTGTGTATATATCTGTGTATATATATATAAATGTGTATATGTATATTATAATTATCTCTATAGCTATATATGTATATATATACATATATATATGTATATATACATATATATATATTTATATATACATATCTATATATGTAAATATACATATATAGATATGTATATATACATATATATATATACATATATATATATACATATACATATATACATATACATATATATATATATATACATATACATATATATATATATACATATACATATATATATATATACATATACATATATATATATACATATACATATATATATATATATACATATATATATATATATATATATATATATATATATATATATATATATATATATGCATCTGTATATATATAAATACATATATATGTGTATATGTATATATATGCATGTGTGTGTGTGTGTATACATATATCTGTAGATATGTAAATGTGATATTTGTATAATATATAACTTATCTAATATTTTTATTATGTGTTTTTGTTTTTATATACATAATATGTATTCATATATAGAATTATATGTGTGTGTGTGTGTGTGTGTGTGTGTGTGTGTGTGTGTGTGTGTGTGTGTGTGTGTGTGTGTGTGTGTGTGTGTCTGTGTGTGCGGGAAAAGCGGGTCTATGAAACTCAAAATGTGAAAATGTGGTCTGAAGGAGGCTTGCTCACACACCCACAGGACTTCTTGGTGCAAGTTATGGAGTCATGAAGGATGACTTAACTTCCCAAGGTCCCTCAAGCCAATGCCTTTGCTCTCAAATCACTGAGCAAAGTGACTTAGGGATGACTAATGCAAGAACGAGGGATGCTTTAGATTGATTTAGTTATGAAAATGCATCCTAACCTATGTATGATTCTGCAAATGCAATAAACTAGATTACAAGATGACAAGATTAGTAAAAACACTATCCTAACATGATATACTAGTTTATGATTTAAGATTAATGATAAAGGAAATAGTCTAAAATTCTATTAGATTAATTCCTATTTGCAAAAGAGAGGCTAATGTATTGATAAAATTGAGCATAAATGAGATACTAAAAGCTTGCATGGATCCTTAAAATGGAGGATGGAGAGCTCTATTTATAGTGAAAATAGGGCAATGGATGGCCAGGATTGAAAGAGTTAATCAATGGTCAAGTTTGAAAGTTAATCAATCCATGTTTATAATTCTCACCAATGAAATGGTGACAATTGTCAACAAGAGACTACTTGAGAGGAGATGAAAGAAGCATTAAATGCTTGAGAAGACCTCATGGTTACCCTAGGGGGTAAGGGTTAAGGTTAGGTTAAGGTTATCCATTGGATAAAGCTTCTACCCAAAGGATAAACTCTTGTGCAAGGGTTAAAGGAATAACCATGGTCAAAGAAATGAATGCTTGATGAGACCCTTGGGTTAGATGGAGGTTAAGTTAGGCAAAAAGTCTCTAACCATGCCACTAAGGGTTAGTTAACCATTAATGGTTTGAAGACTTTGGGGGATGAATTTGTAAGAGTCCTTCCAAATTTGGGGGTATTCAACAAGTTAGCTTGTTGAATGGATAAAGGCTTTAATGCCTTTTGAAGACTTTACTCCAAATTTGAGAAGTGACCTCCTCAAATTTAGGGAAAGGGGATAATTGATTGGTTTTGGTTAATTGATTAGGATTAGGTGGATTCTACAAGAAATTAGGAATAGGGTTTAGGATGCAAGTGGGTAAGGGAAAATAGAATTAATAAATTGCTTTATTTCAATTTTGGTTGTAATTTGGGAAATTGAATAAATTAGATTTATTCAATTTGGGGTGAACTATTAATTAAATGTAAATTTAATTAAAAGGTTAGAAGAAGGGATTTAATTAAATAAATTGATTTATTCAATTAAATGGGCTTAAGTGAATTTAACTAAATAAATTGAATAATTTACTTAATTAAATAAAAGAATGTGGGTGATTTAATTAAATTAGATTTAACTAAATAGGGAAATGAACATAAAATATTCATTTAGGAATATGGTCATTTTATACGTCTACATTTTTCCCCTCTTTGAAGTGATGTGTGTGCACATGTTAATTCAAAGAAAATGATGTGTCATCAAAATTTGATTATGATCAGTGTGATGTCATTTTAAGATTTTTATGTCGTGCCCCAAATTTGATAAATGATGTTGATAATGCCCCCTAGGGAGATGAATAAAAAAGTTTGAAAATTTAATTTGATTTGATAATTTGTTTTGCATTTTAAAATTTTGGCTATGTGGAATGCTAAAAGTTGATTCATCTCCCAATAATGATGTGTGATGGGGTTAGAGGGAGACCACGAGCAAAATACATGCCCCATCTCCTAACCCTAATTTCATTTTAACCTATAAAAGGGGAAAAGTGCATTGTTTTGTCTCATTTGTGTTTATTGACCTTGGAGAGAGAGACATTTGGAGAGAAGACAAGATGCCTGTTCCCTTCTCTTCACATTGATTCGAGCGCGTTCGGAGGTATTGGAGGCCTGCCGCGTATGGAACACCGGTAAGTCAACCTTTTGGACCCCTTTTTGATTTTTTATTTTGTCATTTTTTATCATGTTTTTTATTTTGTCATGTAGATTTCACGTTTTAGCACGTCGGGGTCATTTTATAACGCATATGATAAATTTTGTAGCACGTAGGGTTTTATAAATTTAGGTAGCGTCCAAAAGATTTAGGGTAGCGCATAGGTCGACTAGGTTAGTGCATAGCATTATATTAGGGCATCAAATGCACAGGGTAGCATGGGGGGTAAAATGGGTAGCGCATAGGGTGGTCAGGAGGTTGCATGGGTACGTCCAGATAGTGCGTAGGTGTGACCTAGCACATAGGGTTAGATAGGTAGCGCAAAAGCAGGATAAGGTAGCGCATGGGGTAGCTTTAGCGCTTAGGGTAGATGGGCTGGCGCATTGGAAGAAAAGGGTAGCGCGTAGGGTCTGTCTAGCACATAGGGTAGATTGGGTAGCACGTGGAGAGAATAGGTTAGCACATGAGTAGGATTTCAGCGCGTAGACAAGTTTGTTTAGTCCATAGGAAAAATTTTGTGGTATAGTGTGATTTTTAAATGAAGAAAATCTGATAATTTGAGGCCAGTTCTGCCAAGATAAGTGCAAATTGTCCATCAATGTGTCTGTTGTCATTGCTTTGATAAGTTGTCCAATATGAGTTCCGATATAACTTCGTTTGATTTGTGATTTTTCAAGTTATTATAGATTTGATGTGGATTTGATATGAATGTGGGATCTGAACTTGATTTGATTTGCATTGTTTTCAAGTTGATATATGTGGAGCTTGAGTTGTTTTACAAGCTGATATGATTGTGGAACTTGAGTTGTGTTACAAGCTGATATGGATTTGAAACTTGAGTTGTGTTACAAGTTGATATGATTGTGGAACTTGAGTTGTGTTACAAGTTGATATGGTTTTAAAACTTGAGTTGTGTTACAAGTTGATATGGTTGATATAAAAATGGATTGATATGATGTAGAACTTGATTAGATTTTCAAAGTTTCAAGTTTTTGATATGAGTTTGATTTTGATATCTATGTTTGATGAGGAAATTGATATTGGACTTGTTTTGCTTTTTGACAGGAGCGTCTTGGAGTGGTACAGTCGCATGAGTGATTTCTGAGACCATGGGCATTGATACTACGATTGACACAGGCTGATAGAGACATTATTGATATGTGTGGCCTATCCTCGTTATTAGATATGCCTCGGTTTACTATGAACCGGGGGCTATTGACAATGCTAGCTGAGAGGTGGCACAGTGATACAAACACCTTTCATTTGGCTACAAGCAAGATTACAGTGGCGCCTGAGGATTGCTACCGGATTCTTCAGATTCCTGTGGTAGGTGCATTACTACCCTATGAGTAGACTGAGGAGGGTGGGACAGAGACACTTCGCTGGATCTTTCAGAATGATAGAGTTTTTAGATTTGGATTACGCTCCTCTTCCATCAGTACTGGCACTTTTCATAGGTGGGTTCTCATGTCCTGACCGAAGGTCGAAGGGACTATCTGTAGGATGGAGAATTGTTCTAGATGACATGGTGACACAAGGTCGCCGGTTTGCATGGGGGTCAGCTATGCTGGCCCATTTGTACAGGGATTTGCATGAGGTGGTGTACTTGGGTTATGGCAGTGTATCAGCTGAACTGACACTGCTACAGGTATGATGTTAGGAGCATATTCCCGCAGCCAGGCCACTGGCGGATAGAGATAGGCCTATTGGGTGTACGTATGCATACAGATATCGGGGGATAGTTGTCTAGCGTAAGCTGGGCAAACTAGAGCACTGGAGGAGAGTTTTGGATGATATTGATACGGTCATTTGGCGACCATATATAGATTGCGAGGTATGGGCAGAGGATGGGATGGAGATGCCTTATGTCTTCATGACCCAATTTTTGATAGGGTGAACCCCCTTTGTCATTGAGAGATTTTTAGCCACCCGAGTGTTGCGGCAGTATGGATGACAGCAGGGGATACCACAGGGGACATATTTATATGCTCACCAGAGGCAGGATATACCAAATTGGGGACCTACTATTGACAGCGCAGCGGTGGTAGAGGAGTTTGTTCAGTTAGTTGGCCAGATATGGGACTATGTCCTAGAGATATTAGATGCGAGTATGATGGATGAGTTTGCCAGATTGTTTACGGCTCGTGCGATGGCCAGGATATCAGATCCAACGGAGATGCATCCCACTTTTGATGATGATGAGGCGGGAGGTGGAGATGGTGGATTTGATGATGGGGGAGATAATGGAGGAGGTGGCCGAGGACGATGAGGTGAGAGAGGGAGAGGAGATTGAGGGAGGAGAGGAGATAGAGGTGGAGATGGTGGGGATAGAGGGATCCGGGTGGAGAGAATAGTACGACAAGCTGTGGTAGATAGAGGGAGAGGAGGTTTAGTGATTGGAGTGGGAGGTGAGGGGAGAGTAGGAGAGGTGATAGCAGCAGTGGGAGGGACTGATGAGTTGAGATGGTCAGTACAGAGGAGGAGGACTGATGTGTTACCCCCACCAGCACCGAGGACAGGGGGAAGGATAGGGAGTACCTCTTCCCAGTTGCCCCTTCAGATTCAGATTCTGACTCATTGGGAGGACACTCAGATTAGGTCCTTATAGTTGACAGTGTAGCAGTTGCAGGCATAGCTATTGGCGCAACAGCGATAGATTACACAGCTGACCACGGAGCGAGATACTGAGAGAGAGCGGCGGGGTCGAGCAGAGGAGCTTGCAGAGACACTGCAGAGAGTGACAGTGGGTGCCCCAATGCGAGACACCCTAAGAGAGATACAGCACATGACCATGGTGATGGAGTATTATAGGTGGTTGTATGAGGACCTAGTCCCTAGAGAGCATAGAGCTCCTAGCTTTACTACTAGTCAGTCATCACGGAGTCAATCAGGGATAGAGAGCAGGGATGTGAGTGGGCCACTTTGACAAGATCCACCTGGAGATCTAGGTGCGGGGACATCTGTTGCGAGACCATCACCGTCAAGAGATAGTCATACCTGAGAGACATTGTCTCTATTGTATTTTGATCATTTTGTTGTGTTGGGCATGGACATGACATATTTTGTACATTTGATCACTTTTGAGATATATATATGAGACACCATTGTCTTTGATTCCTATGTGATGTGTTATGGATGATGCTTTCTATATGATGTTAATGCTTCTACGATGATGATGCAATGCTTAGATAGATGAATATGATTTTCATATGTGATGAACATGATTCATGATGTTGATTTATGAGATGTATTTTGAAAATCAGATATATGATATGATAATGATGTGAGATGTATCTTGAAAATGAGATGTATGATATGATAATGATGTGAGATGTATCTTGAAAATGAGATGTATGATATGATAATGATGTGAGATGAAGTGCAAAATGATATGCAACTAATTGTAAAATGATATGCAACTAATTGTAAAACGATATGCAACTATTTGTAAAATGATATGCAACTAATTGTAAAATGATATGCAACTATTTTTGAGCATCCTCATTCTGCATTGGTCATCCCGATATATCACATGTTTTTGCTTTCTTTTGTTTGTATCATCATTGAGCATTGGTTTGTTGGGATATGTTGAAAATTTATACAAGCATAATGGTATAATTGAACCATAACGCCCTAAGAAAAATTTACATGATTTTTGATTTTGTAAGATAGCATAAGCGTCAAGGTATAATTGAACCAGGATGACCTGAATGTTGCTTGCAGATAAACAGACAAGAGTAAACCATTTGTATGCGCAAAGTGGAATCATGTCTTCAGTGATATGCTTTGAATCACGTCTCAAGACAAGTCTTTGTATAGTACAAGTGATCGCCTCATAGATAGAAGACTAAAAAGATATTGAAGTCCCCGTTACTTTCTCTAGCTCGATGCATCGTTGAGAAAATGTAGAGGATCCAATAGTTCAAAAAGAGCTCAAGTGCAAAAATAGTCAAAACTTCATGCAAGATGCAAACATTTGTTACTTCAGAAAATCATCCATCATGTGTTGTCAATCCGTTAAGTGTATCAGGGTTTGGTTTGCTTCATGTTTTTTTGAATGTTAGTGTTGACATGATTCTCTTGGTTTTACCGCAATGCTTGATATGTTGATAGGGCAGGATGCAGATCAATGTTGTCCCTAGATAAATGTACTACCTAATGTGGATATGTACAATGATTACCGAGCCATGGTGGGATATGATGAAATGAGTTGTGGATAGGCCACGATGGTGACTATGCTAAGTATGTCCTGGATAATGCGTTATTTGATAAAGGTATTGGGCAATGGCTATTAGTACTTGGATGTATGGATATATAATAGGCTCGAGAATAAAGATAGATAGAGGAGCTATCCTCTCACAAGTAGCACCCATTTGCCAGGTTTTCACCATTTGTTTTTATTTGCATCTTGTTCTTTGCTTTTTCTACTTTTTTGATTTTTTTGTATTTTAACTTTTTCCGTGCATTAGACTGCTCAAGTGTAGTATTTCTTCAAATGGATGTTGTTGGTAGGTTCATCGAGCACATCTCCCTCTGAGGTAGTTAGCCGATAGGTGCCTGATCCATAAGCTGATATGATGACATAGGGACCCAACCAGTTAGGTTCAAACTTCCCTTTCTTTTCCCAATCTTGTTGATTTCTGGGATTTTCTTTGAGAACTAGATCACCTATTTTGAAGATTCTAGGGATGAATTTGGGGTTGTAGCTTCAGCACATGCATTGCTGATATGATTTAAGATGAGTGTAGGCACATTGGCATCTTTCATCTAGAAGTTCAAGTTCTTGTAGTCGGTTAACCCGATACTCTTCATCTGGAATTAAGCCTTTCAAAGAGACTCTGAGAGATGGAATTTCTACCTCCAGTGGTAAAATTGCTTCTGATCCATATACCAATGAATATGGCGTAGCTCTCATAGGTGTGTGAATGCTAGTTCTGTATGCCCAAAGTGTTGGATTGAGTTGTACATGCCAATCTTTGCCTACATTATTCACTATTTTCTTCAGGATTTTCAATATTGTTTGGTTGGATGCTTCTGCCTGACCATTTCCCTGTGGGTAGTAAGGTGTAGAAAAACAATGTTGGATTTTGAATTTTTCACATAATTCTCATACATCTTGGTTTTTGAAAGGTTGTCCATTATATGTGATGATGGAACTTGGAATGCCATATCTGTAGATCAGGTAATTAAAGATAAAAGAGGCAATTTGTTTCCTAGTCACTGTGGTCATGGGGACTGCTTCAATCCATTTGGTAAAGTATTCCATTGCAGTGATAATGAACTTGTGTCCATTTGATGATGAAGGATGAATTTTGCCAACCAAGTCCAGTCCCCACTGACAAAAGGGCCAGGATGTTGTGAATGGCTGCAGTTCTTGTGCTAATGCATGTATAATATTGCCATGGATTTGGCATTTAGGACACTTCTTGGCAAAGTGATAAGAATCTTTTTCCATTATCGGCCAGTAATATCCCATTCTTAGAAGCTTTTTAGCAAGAGTTGTACCACTGGAATATGTGCCACATATACCTTCATGAAGCTCATGTAAAGAAAAGTCAAATTCATTACGATCAAGGCAATGAAGAAGAGTACCATCTAGACCTTGATGGTACAAAGTATTAGCAGTAAGGGTATAACGGGTAGCTTGTCGGATAAAGTTACATTTATGGTTTCTCAAGAGGTCTATGGGTAGGATATTGTTCTTTAGATAGTCATATATCGGTCCATATAATGGAGAGTCTGAACCAGTCAAGGCATAGATAACATGGGATTCGGAATGGTCATAAGCTGGGGAGAACAGTTTCTCTACCAGAAACTCATAACGACTCTGTTGCTCTGGAATTTGCAGTAGTGAAGTGATAGTAGCCATTGCGTTGGCTGCTCAGTTATCCAACTTTGGTATTTGGTTGAAGGTAACGTGTACAAAATATTGCTTGAAATAATCCACCATTCGCTTGTATGGTAGCAGTTTGTCATCCTTTGTCTGATAGTCATTATTGATTTGATTGATGACTAGTTTTGAATCTCCATAGACTTTTAATTCTGTGATTTTCCATTCTACTGCCATCTTGATGCCTATAACCAATGCCTCATATTCAGCAACGTTATTTGTGCATGGAAACATAAGCCTATATGATCTTGGTATGGTGTTCCCTTCATGAGTGATTAACAAAATGCCTGCACCTGAGCCATGTTGAGTGAATGATCCATAAAAGTATAAGGTCCATTGTGTTGTAGAGATAGCAAGAACGTCTCTATCTGGAAATTCGATCTCCATTGGTTGTTTACCAGGTAGTGGTGCTTCCGCCAGTTGATCTGCTATTACTTGTCCCTTGATAGCTCGACGCTCTGTGTAGTGGATATCAAATTCACTAAGAATGATGACCCATTTAGCCAATCAGCCTGTAAGAGCTGCTTTGCTAAGAAAATATTTGAGGGGATCAATTTTTGCAACTAGCTTAATTATGTGAGCTAGCATGTAGTGTCAGAATTTTAGAGAGGTGGAGACCACAACTAAGAAAGCTTTCTCAATAAATGTGTAATTGAGCTCATACCCGTTCAATGTCCTGTTGATGGAATATATTGCTCATTCCTTGCCTTGTTGATCTTCTTGTGCTAACAGTGCCCCCAATGATATATCTATTGTTGAAATGTAGAGAATAAGTGGCTTCCCTGCTATTGGTGGTACTAGAACTGGTGGGTTCATTAGATATTGCTTGATTTGATAGAAGGATTTTGCACATTTGGTTTCCCATCTGAACGGTACATTCTTATGTAGCAGATGATTGAATGGTAGACTTTTATCTGCCAATTGAGCAATGAATCACCTGATCGATTGGAGTCATCCTTGTAGAGATCTAAGTTGGTTGATGTTCTTAGGTGGTGGCATTTCCATAATGGCTTGTACCTTTGCTGGATCCACTTCAATACCCTTAGCTGAAACTATGTAACCTAGAAACTTGCCTGATGTTACCCTGAAGACACACTTCTTAGGGTTGAGTCTGACTTGGAATTTTTCCAATCTTTCAAAGATCTTTTCTAAGATGCTTAGATGTTCTGCTCTGGTGAAGGATTTAGCTAGTAAATCATCCACATAGTCTTCCATGAAGGTATGCATCATGTCATGAAAGATTGTTGCCATTGCTCGTTGATAAGTTGCTCCTGCATTCTTTAAGCCAAAAGGCATGACGTTCCAACAATACGTTCCCCAAGGACAGGTGAATGTCGCTCTATCTTGATCCTCTGGAGTGATCTTGATTTGGTTATAGCCTCAAAAAACTGTCCATTAGTGATAACATTGCATGGCCCACTGTGAGGTCTACAATTATGTCAATACTTGGTAAAGGAAAGTCATCCTTTGGACAGGCATTGTTGACATCTCTAAAATCTGTGCATATTCTAATACTGCCATCTGGTTTTGAAACTGGCTCAATGTTTGAAATCTACTCAGCATAGTCGATGGGTCGAATAAATCTGACGTCCAATAGTTTCTTTAGCTCAACCTTAACCATGAGTGCCACATGTGGATTCATTTTTCTCAGTTTTTGTTTAACTAGCTTAGCTCCTGGAGCAATGGATAGGTGATGCATGATCAATTGTGGATCAATCCCAGGCATATCTGCTTATGACCAAGCAAAGTTGATTTTCTTTTCTTTGAAGAATTTGATAAACTCTGGTTTTTCTTCTGTTGTAAGAGATTATGCTAGATGTATATTTTTGGTTGCTTCTATTGTACCAATGTTGAATGATTAAGTGGGCTCAATCAATATGGGTGATTGCTCATGGTAATGCTTAGGAAGAGTGTTAAGTCTCCCATCTTTAGGTGCCTTTGAAAGGTTTTCACCTTTAGATGCATCCTTTATTTTTACTTTTTTGTGATCTATTGCTGCCATTGACTGGTTTTCAGTAGTAGATCCTTTATTTTGCTCAATTTTGCGAGTGAGAGACTTGGCACTCCTTTGATTGTAGATGTCATTACTTTTTTCACTTATAGAGTCTGTTTCTGGGTTGACGATACACAAGTAATGGATAATGGATTTGTCATTTGGGAAAATTGGTATATCATGAGTTTCAGGTTCATCCTAGTCTATAAGGTCAGGAAAGACAAGTGGTAAGGAGTCGTTAGGTGGATCAAGTTTTGTTGTTGTTAGTGTTAGGAAAGAGGTATCCTCATGATTGGCTTTATTGAAATTAAGGATTTTGTCAAGGTCTTTGATGGTATCATCTTCCTTGTAGACTTGCTCGTAATGTTGCTTCTTGTTTTCCTTAGCGTCATAGATATTTTGTGGTCCAAATTCAAGTAGTCTAAGTTTTGTGCTATGTTCTTCTTGAGAAAGGGATATATGACTAGTATTTTCAATAGTATCCTTAGTAGCATTTGAGCAGCTACCCCATTCATATTTGTTTGAATTAGTCTTAGAGGTATTATCCCAGATCCTTTCAGTGCTGTGAATAGGTATGTTGTATGGTGAAAAGAGATCTTTGATAATTGATACTAGTCTACTAGTTTTCTCAGATTATTCGTCAGATCCTTCTTCTATTCTTTTCATCTGTTCATAAATTGTTTCTTTGTGGGGAGGAATGATGTTGTCCTAAGGTGATTCTGCTTTGTCAGAAACAGGTTCTTGGATATGATGTACCTCTGCACAAGGTATTTCTAATGATTGAAGGACTGGTTTTTCTTGATTTTTCCCTTTTTCCTTGTATTCACGTTCTTTTCGAATTGTCTCTGCTGGTTCAAATAGTGCTTCCTGCCATGAGTCCTCCTTGTATTTCTTCTTTTCCTTCCACTGAGGTTTTTGATATTTGCTTGGTGTTTTCCCTGGTGGTATGGTGTGTTCATAGCCCAATCCCTTTTTGTCTTTACAAAATTGTGAAGGAGGATCTAAGGGTTTTGTAATGCCTTCCTTGCACTTGCTGATAGGGCTTTTACCATTGTATCCCATCTGTTGCATGATTAGATAGCCCTTTAAATACAATTGGGTTGGTATAGTGACTTTTATAGTAGCTGCTCTAATTTCTTCTGCATCCTTGTATGGCCAACTAAGGATGTCCTTTTCTTCTGATTCATGTGCTAGAGTGCCTAGTTGGATAAACTTACCATTAAACTTGGTGATAGGCTGTGTTTCTTGATGTGTTGATGATGAAGGTAACCCATGAGATTTAGGTGATGTTGGTAGTTTGGTTACACACATGGGTTCCAAAGAGTATTCTCCCATACCTTGTTCATTGATTTTCATCTTTTGTTTGAAATCCATGGATAGAGATTTAGGTTTCTCCAACTGAGAATCTGGTGTTGAGTAACCTTGTTTTTCCCTATTATGTGGAACTAGGCTGTCTTGGGCTGCCCCCATAGCATTATAATGTTGAAATGGATTATGATCAGCTGATATGGAAACTTCTTGTCCATTGTATGGGAGCTTAACACATTGGTGGTAAGTGGAAGGCACTGCTTGCGTTTCATGTATCCAAGGTCGACCCAATAAAATATTGTATGTGAGGTCTATGTCTAAGACCTGACACATAGTATCCTTTTGTATCGGTCCTACCTGAATTGGTAATAGTACAGCTCCTTTAGATGATCTTTCTTCATCATCATATTCCTTGATGGTGATCTTTTTGCATGGATCAATAGACTCCTCAGAGAAGCCTAATGCACAGATAAGTTTTAAGGTACAAATATTGAGTCCAGCTCCTCCATCTATTAATACTCGTTTAACTCAGTGTTTATAGACCATGACTTCAATATGGAGTGGAGTATTATGTGGATGGCTCAATGAGATATTATCATGCTCAGAGAAGGTAAGGTTATGAGGCCCTGTCATATGAGCCACCATGGCTTGGAATTTGTCAGCCTCCAGATCTTGAGGTACATTTGTTTCTAATAACGCTTGTTCCAATATGTCTTTGTGTTTTGGTGAAAGTTTCAGCAACTCTAGTATAGATATTTGAGCAGGATTTTTGTGCAGTTGACTGACTAGATCATATTGAATTTTGGGTACAATGTTTGTTGTTGACATATGTCCCTTCAAGACATATTTTTGAGCTTTGGTTGTTACATTGACGGATTCATGTTTCGATTTGTTTTTTATCATGATAACATTGACTTGATTGTCCTCGGCTAATATATGATTGATGGTATTATTGTATATGTGATTGATACGAGCTCCACATGTATCGTTTGAGGTTGAAGATCCATCCTTGTTGTAGTTTGGAAGAGGATTCTTGAAGGCTCCATGGTCACCATTTGTTTTGAGATCATCGACTGTTAAATTGCCTCTATCAATCATGTCTTGGACAATATTCTTCAGCCTCATGCAATCATTGGTTTGATGACCTTTGTTGTGATGAAAATCACAATAGTGTGAGTCATTCCACCAAGGTGGTTTGACTTGTGGTTCAAAGTTGCTGATTGCAGGTAATGAAATGGTTTTGTTCGCAAAGAGTTCTTTGAATGCCGATTCTAGTGATTGCCCTAATGGTGTGTAAATGCATTTTTGAAAGTTGTTTGTATTACCTCGTGAGTTTGGATTAGGTCCCCGATTGGTGTTATTGTTTTGGGCATGGTTGGGGTTGTTTGTGTTGAGTTGATCTTGATTGAAATTTGGTGCATAAGTGTTAGTGCCTGGGTTAGCATCTTTGGTATTCTTTGTAGCTTGAGGATTACCTGATAATGCAAGCACGGGCTGCTTGGATTTTGGATCATTTGATTCATTGCCTCCTTCATTTCCATTGTTTTTGTTTCTGGTCTAGAATTTGGATTTGTCCAACAAGTTGTTATTTTGATTATTGTAATTGGATGAACTTGTTCCTTCTTTGAATAACTTCAATGTTCCTTTCTTGACACATGCCTCTTCTACTTGGATGCCATTTTCAATCAATTTGGCAAAAGATGGTATACATTGGAGTTTGAGTAGGTAACTCATCTCACTATTCAAGTTGTCAATGAAAATTTCCATTTTTTTTTTTCAGGCACATCACGAGGATATCTCGAAACCATATGTCGCCAACATTGAAGGAATACCATGAATGTCTCATTGTTTTTCTACTTGGTATTACAGACATCTAGCATAGTGATAGCATGTTGAATGTTATAGGAATATTGAGTTATTAATTTGTTAACTAATTCATCAAATGATCTAACAGGTGGTGTGATTTTGGATAGCCATTCCATTGTCTGTCCTCCTAAGCTTCTTGGGAATAACCTCATCAAATAGGTATCATCATGGGCAAATTCAAGACTCATTGTACAAAATTCCCGAACATGATCACGGGGATCACTCTTCCCATCATATTTGTCAAATTTGGGAATGTCTGAATTTGAGGAAAAGGCACCATGTTCAATCGTCTGTCAAATGGATAAGGACAAATTTTTGTTAATGAATACCGTACTGTTGTCCCTTGTTACATTTCTTGCATTTGTCTTTGCAGCCTTTGCATTTGTTGTGTAAGAGCAACCAAGGGTGCATTATTTCATCAAGGGAAGAGTTCTTCCCTTGCATTAATTCTAGGCTAAAATGGTGTGTGGAATGGTATGTTTTTCTTTGGGATGTTTTGCTCAAGGATATCCTGCTCTGGCAGATTCTGCTCAGGTATGTTTAGTTCAGGGTCACATTCTTCTTCCTCTATTTGTTGTTCTTGATAATCATAATGTTGAGACCTTGTTCTACACATGTCAGTGTCAAAGTCATCGGGAAGTTTAACTCCTTTGCTTGTGAGCATGAGTAAATATTTTTCTTTGTCATCTCCCATGAGTCTTTCCATGAGTCATTGAAACGAAGCACTTTCTTGACACTCTTGGAGGAGTTTTTCAGAAATTTCAGTGTCCTCTAAATTTGGACCTTCAAAAGGATTTGATAGTCTCCGATTCATGCTGGACTCTAGTTGTGTTTCACTTTATTTGTTTCATTAAGAGCGAGTGATAGTGGGCATTTTAGAAATATTAAGGGGTTGGTGGTGGTAGCCTTGGTATGTGATAAGTGATGCACTCTTCAGGAAAGAATGTTGGATTAATCTTTCCTCCGTGATTGATTTGTTGGCTGAATGCTGATTTTTGACAGAATGCTCTACTCCTTAATGGTTCTTTGTCAAACTTGTTGGTTTTGTTTTGAAGATACAAGTGGATATGACGAAGGAATGTTCGACAAGATTTAAAGAGTTGGCAATTGATGTATAAAAATCTATTCCTTTTTGCAAGTTTCAATGAACTAGGTTGTCGTTTCCTTAACTTAGTGTTATGATAAATACTCTTTCTTCTCAGAATATGAGGATTAGTCATAAACAAATGATTAATGGTTTCCTTTGATTTGGTTTGGATTTAGTTTAGCTTGTTTTTGGAAACTTAAGTTTTACTTTATCAAATGAAGGTTTAGATGCCCCCTCACGACAAAGTGTGTCAAACGATATGGAATATGAGCTTTCTTGATATGGAAACTCAGTTTGACAACTTAGGGTTTTTAGAACAAGTGTGTTTTGGGATAGAAATTCGTATGATTGAAGGACCTGTTTGATATCTGTGATGATGTTTCTTGATTTTGATAAGAGAGATATGTTTATCTTGTGACTAGTTTCAGATTTGAGACAACTTTGTTTGATGGAAAATTGCTTTTAGAAATAGGTTTTTGATACTCTGTTTTTGGTTTTCTGCTTGATGAAGTTCAGGCTGATGAAGGAAAGTTTTCAAAATTGTTCTCCAAATTTTTAAAATTGACCTCTGTTTTGCCCTATATTTTTCTGGTTTCTACCACACGCTAAAACAGAGACGTGATGTGCTACAGAAAGTTCTCAACGCGCTAATGAAAAGACCTCACGTGCTATGTTGCCCCCTGCTACGTGCTAACTGATTAAGACTGTTTAACTTTGTTTCAACTTTTGTTCAGAAGGCCATGCGCTAATATGGGCCTTCTACGCGCTAATAGATAAACCCTAAGCTCTAAAGTTTGGTTCCTACGTGCTAAGTTGATGCTTCAACGTGCTAAACTGTTTTCAAAATGTGCCAATTTGCAACTGTTGGTTTTAGATTCTTGGTAAAGCGCTACTATTAAGACTTGACGCACTAAAGAGAAGGTTTAATGCGCTAAAAGATGGTTCACACGCGCTAAGAAGTTGCTCATACGCACTAAACTGCCCTAAAAAATATTGACTTGGTTATTTTCTGCAATTTTGGAATCTTGCTTTGAGTTTTTCAGTGTTGATAGATGATTTTCTGAAGTAACAAATGAAAGCACAACACCAAAGAGACAACCATTTTTGCTTAATCTAAACAATAAGTGTATGTTCTGTGAGGATGTCTTCAAATCCCCAATGTTTTAATAGGTTTGGATACAAAGAATACACTTCAAAAAGACTCTTTATTCAAAGTTCAAAAGCAATATCATAGCCCACTAGTCTCGATACTCCGTCAGCTCAAACAACCGTGTCACCCCCTAAGGGGCGCCCGTTTTTTTGCCTTTTGCCAGAAATTCACTCAAAGTGAATTGCCTCACAATTGAGTAGTTATCTTGGGAGATATATGGTGAGTGATCTTGGGGACAGATTCTTCCCCACCCTTGCACTATGATATTGCAAATGCCTGGTTACTAACTTGGCTCAAAGTTTCTATGCTAAGGTTCGTAATCAAGCTTCCAGTTCGGTCTTCAGTGATAAACTCCCTCGGGAGGCTTCCCAACCTTTAGAACAAAGGCTTTACGTATCTCAAGGATACTGGGGGAAGGCTAATCGCTGAGAAAAACCATTGAAGGGACTTTCGTCAACCTCCACTTTTGATTATAGTGGGTTGGAATTCTTGGCAACAAAGTCATTTCCCACTTAGGTCGTTCCCTTCACACCGGCCAAAAATGGCTTTAAGAGTTTTTCAACCCCTCGAGAAGGCAGGCCTGCTAAAGGATTTAAATGTTGTATGACTAAAAGCATAAGAGTAGTCTAGCTTTTTTATCACCCAGTTAAGGGGAGAGCATATACCTTCTACTTTCGAGACAAGGCAAACAAGGTTCTTTTTACCTTTCAAGTCAATGATTTTCTAAGATCTATATGGAGATGTTGCTCCATGAAAACATGGTGTTCCTTTTATTTCCTTCAAAGCAATGATTTTCTTAATCTAAGAAAAGAACCTGGTCAACAAAGCAAAACTTCGATGTTTGGTCAACAAAAGAAATCGATCAAAAGGGGAAGATCTTCCCTCTTTGATTGTGAACAAAAATTTAAAGTGTGGTTCTTTTTCCTTGCAAAAATTTAAAATTGATCCTTTTATGCACCAAAGGACGGTGAGGTTCTTTTTAATCCTTGTTTGAAAAAAAAAAAAAAAATTTGTTCTTTTTAGAGCCCAAAGTGAAAATTTTCTCTCCTAGAAAAAGCAAGAAAGATTGTTTTTGTGGTTCTTTTTATAGCCCAAAATAAGGTGAATTCAATTTTATCCAACAAGAATTAGAAAGACTCTAAATTTTAACTAACTTAACTAAGTTAGTAAAAATTTAAACTATTTATAATTCTACAAATAAAACTAAGCTCCACCTGCAAGAAATTGTCAAAATCCTGCAAAATACCAATCAAACAATTAGAAAAATCTTGGATTTTGTGGACTTCTACAAGTCTAAATTTAAGTTCGGTTACAATTTGATTTTTGTTTTCTATCTATAATGCGCTACAGAACAGACTATATACGCTACAGGATGACTGTGACGCGCTATCAGACAAACTCGATGCGCTAAGCTATTTTTCGAATGCGCTGCTCTATTTTTCTCCCACTTCAAGACCTACAGGAAAATATTAGTGGGACGGTGCGCTAAGGTAAAGACTTCACGCGCTACAAAATAGACCCCACATGCTAAACAGTGAGTGGGATGCGCTAGAATGTTAACCAGATGTGTTAAGGGATGTTCCCCACGTGTTGATTCTTGTTTCTCGCGTACCTGCAAAAGTGATTATTTTTAAAAACCCATTTGATTAATGGGGTAGAGCCCCACGGTGGGTGCCAAAAATGTGTGTGGGAAAAGCGGGTCTATTAAACTCAAAATGTGAAAATGTGGTCTCAAGGAGGCTTGCTCACACACCCACAAGACTTCTTGGTGCAAGTTATGGAGTCATGAAGGATGACTCAACTTCCCGAGGTTGGTTCCATGGTTCTCTATCTCACAAGGTCCCTCAAGCCAATGCCTTTGCTCTTAGATCATTGAGCAAAGTGACTTAGGGATGACTAATGCAAGAACGAGGGATGCTTTAGATTGATTTAGTTATGAAAATGCATCCTAAGCTATGCATGATTCTAAAAATGCAATAAACTAGATTATAAGATGACAAGATTAGTAAAAACACTATCCTAACATGATATACTAGTTTATGATTTAAGATAAAGGAAATGGTCTAAAATGCTATTACATTAATTCCTATTTTCAAATGAGATACTAAAAGCTTGCATGGATCCTTAAAATGGAGGATGGAGAGCTCTATTTATATTGAAAATAGGGCAATGGATGGCCAGGATTGAAAGAGTTAATCAATGGTCAAGTTTGAAAGTTAATCAATCCATGTTTATAATTCTCACCAATGAAATGGTGACAATTGTCAACAAGAGACTGCTTGAGAGGAGATGAAAGAAGCATTAAATGCTTGAGAAGACCTCATGGTTACCCTAGGGAGTAAGGGTTAAGGTTAGGTTAAGGTTATCCATTGGATAAAGCTTTTACCCAAAGGATAAACTCTTGTGCAAGGGTTAAAGGAATAACCATGGTCAAAGCAATGAATGCTTGATGAGACCCTTGGGTTAGATGCAGGATAAGTTAGGCAAAAAGTCTCTAACCATGCCACTAAGGGTTAGTTAACCATTAATGGTTTGAAGACTTTGGAGGATGAATTTGTAAGAGTCCTTCCAAATTTGGGGGTATTCAACAAGTTAGCTTGTTGAATGGATAAAGGCTTTAATGCCTTTTGAATACTTTACTCCAAATTTGAGAAGTGACCTCCTCAAATTTAGGGAAAGGGGATAATTGATGGGTTTTGGTTAATTGATTAGGATTAGGTGGATTCTACAAGAAATTAGGAATAGGGTTTAGGATGCAAGTGGGTAAGGGAAAATAGAATTAATAAATTGCTTTATTTCAATTTTGGTTGTAATTTGGGAAATTGAATAAATTAGATTTATTCAATTTGGGGTGAACTATTAATTAAATGTAAATTTAATTAAAAGGTTAGAAGAAGGGATTTAATTAAATAAATTGATTTATTCAATTAAATGGGCTTAAGTGAATTTAACTAAATAAATTGAATAATTTACTTAATTAATAGAAGAATGTGGGTGATTTAATTAAATTAGATTTAACTAAATAGGTAAATGAACATAAAATATTCATTTAGGAATATGGTCATTTTTATACGTCTATAATATATATTCAAAGATTATATATATATATATATATATATATATATATATATATATATATATATATATATATATATATATATATATATATATATATACATGTTTGTATATTTATATGTGTGTATTTAGTTAGTATATATGTGCCTTAGTCTATACAATTATTGAGTGTATGTAAATGAATTAATATGGGTGACTCTGAATGATCTAAATCAGAGAGAGTGGAGTCTAAGTTGGATGATTAATTCTCATCCCCTACCTCTAGTTACGGGCTCAGGCTATCTCTATGTATATGATAGGATAAAGGGTATGGATAATTTGTGTGAATGCTACTATATGGTGTGAATACTGCTATTTTTATAGGTTTTGTGTCGATATGAAATATTGTTTAAGGATAAATTTTAGGGGCCACATGGATAATTGTCTTACCATCAGCCCCCATGTTAGCTAGGGAGTCGGCCCTTTTGTTGCCCTCCCTGTAGATGTGATTAAAGATGACCCTGTCAAATGTTTTGATGTTTGTCAGTATCTTAGCAAGGGAGGCATTTAGCTTCCAATCACACATTGCCCCTTTTCTAAGGGCATTGATGATTATGGTTGAATCCCCTTCAATGTTGATCCTCTTAATATTTAGTATAATGCATAGGTTTATACCTACAGCTAATGCTTTCATTTCTACTTCATTGTTTCTGCATTTACCCAAGGGAAAGGCCATATAGGTCACTTCGTCCCCATTTGAATTGTGAAGGCTGCACCCAAGTCTGGCTTTCCCCAGGTTGCCCCTAGAAGCGCCATCAAAGTTAAGCTTGATCCATCCAACATTGGGAGGGAGCCACTTGCATTCAGCACGTGTTATTTGTTGGATGGTGGACCTTTACCTATGAAGGGTGGAATCTTTAGACCCTTCCACCTTAGAATCATTTTTTCATCCCAATAGGACATATTGACATCTCTCTGATAATTAGAGGTCTGGTTGTTTATCATTTCAACTATGGTTGCTTTGATTTTATTGGTTAGTTCGGCCTAGTGCATTTTACTATCTTTGAAAATCCTCCTATTTCTTTCCTTCCAGATTTCCCAAATCATAATGGAGGGGGCAATGATCCATAAATTCTCATACATACAACCTATGATCTAAATGGGCCATGCATGGAATAGGTCAGAGATAGTGTTAGGAATAGGGGTATACCAGTTCAGCTATTTTTTCAACCATCCCCAGCAATTGTGTGCATGGTCGGAGGTTAACAGAAGATGATTAGAGTTTTCTTCCTCCATTTCACATAATGGGCACCTGTTGGGTCCTTCATATCCTAGTTTTATGAAGGTTTCATTGGTGAGGAGCCGATTCTAAATAGCCAACCATGCAAACATGCCTGCTTTCCGTAGGCACCTTTTGTGCAAACAGAGAGTTAGGGGTAGGTTGGATCTTGGGTTATTTTCCTTGATTAACAGTTGTTTATATCCCTCCTTAGTTTCATATTTCCCCCTCTTGGATCCAGCCCACATTAGTTTATCTTCTTCAGAGTTTAAAGTAGGGCTTCTTGAGGCTAGGATCCGAGTTAAGTGGGATCTTTCCTAGTTCGGAAGGTTTAGATTATCCATTGATTTCCATCTCCATTGTTTGAGGCCCCTAATGTAGAATTCCTCCACATAGTCTTTTACATTCACTCCCCATTGCTCTTCAAGGTTGGGTATAATTTTGTTGAAGTTATGAAGTTTGTTGATGGAAGTTTGAGCCCCCCGGGAGTCTCTCCAGAAGAGGGCATCCGCCCCATTTCCAATGTTCCATGTTAGTTTGTCCGTTATGATATCTCTACATTCAAGCATAAAGTTCCAAATTTTGGAACCTTTATGTGGGTGGGTTGTCCTAAAGATGCTTATAGGGTCTTGGTTATGAAGGTATTTGTTATAAAGGATTCATGCCCATTTGAATTTAGTGTTATTATACATTCTCCAAACAAGCTTTGCTCCCAAAGCCTTGCTTTGGAATTTCAGATCTTTGATACCCAAGCCCCCCAGATCCTTGGGCATGCATATCTTATCCCATGCTATCAATGGAAGTCTGAATTTTTCTTCAGAGCCTTGCCAGAAAAAGGTCCTCATGTGTTTTGTGATTTCCTTTCTCTTGGTTACAGGAAGATCCATGCATGAGAGTTGGTAAATTGGCATTGCTAAGAGGACCGACTTAATCATGGTGGCCTTACTAGTAGAGGATAACCATTTTCCTTTCCAGGAGGAGATCCTTTTTGTAATTTTGGAGACCACCTGATCCCATAATTTAGATGATCTAATTCCCTTGTCTAAGGGAAGTCCTAGGTATTTACATGGTAATTCTCTTGTTTTGTATTTAAGAATGTTTGAGATTTTCCATTGGAGTTCTTTATTTGTGTTAAAAAATATTATGTTGGATTTCAAAGTGTTGATTTCCTGTCCGGAGATGGTGGAGTAGTTGTTTAAGACTTTTTTAAGTGTTTTTGCTTCTATTGTATTGCTTAGTCCAAACATCATGGTGTCATCAACAAACTGTTGATGGGTCATTGGTTCCATGTCAAAAGTAATTTTAATACCTTTCAGCTGTTGTGTTTCTCTCTCCCTATTGATCATTCTTCCCAATGATTCTGCCATGATGATAAAAAGAAAGGGGGAGAGGGGATCCCCCTGTTTGAGACCTCTTGAGATTTCAAAAAAACCTTCTGAGGCCCCATTGACTAAGATTGATACTCTAGGTGTTGTAATGCATTCAAAGACCAGATTGATCCATTGCTTATTGAACCCAAATGATTCAAGACATTTGCATAGAAAGTGCCAGTCTACTTTATCATATGCCTTTTTAATATCTAGTTTTATCATCATGCTTGGTTCCTTATTTTTTTGTACTGAATGGATTGCTTCTTGAGCAATGATTATGCCATCATAAATGGATCTGCCTGGCACAAAACCAGTCTATTCCTCACTGATGATTATGGAGAGAAGTTTGTGAAGTTTGTTTGCAATTGTTTTTGCGAGTAATTTATAAAGGGTATTGCATAACGTTATTGGTCGGAAATCCTCAAAACAATCCACTATTTCCTTTTTTGGGATTAAAGATATGAATGTGTTATTTAGTTCTCTTAAAATCTTTCCTGAGTTTCTCATCCCCTCTAAGGCATCTATAATTTCCTTTCCCATGAAGCTCCAACATTTTTGAAAAAAGTGTGCTGGGAACCCATCAAGGCCAGGGGCCTTATCCGGTCCCATTTGGAATAAAGCTATTTCCACTTCTTCCATAGATAGTTTTTTATTAATCATCAATTTGTGTTCTTTAGAGATTAATTTTGGGATGTATTTTAAGAATTCACTCTCCTTGGTCCACCTGGAGCCTTCTTTATTGTTAAGGATAGTTTCAAAATACTCAACTGCTTCCCTGGCTATCTTCTTGGGGTCATCACTAAAGTCTCCTGAGTTTAATTTTATCTTGTTGATTCTGTTTATAACTCTTCATTGTTTTGTGTTGTTGTGGAAGAAGCTTGTGTTTCTATCCCCAGCCTCTAGCCAATGTTCCCTGGATTTTTGTTTCCAATATATTTCTTCTTTGGTGAGGATTTCTTCATACTGGGCTAGATTGGTTTTTTCCTTTTGATAAAGCATGTTATCCATCCCAAGCCTAATTACCTCCTCATTAGTTTTTTCCATTTCTATCTCAATTTCTTTTTTTTGTGTGAAAATATTTCCAAAGTGCACTTTGTTCCAAATTGTTAATTGCTGCTTTATCTTTTTTAGTTTGGTTACTACTTTGAAAGTTTTGGAGCCTATGACTTCTATTTCGTTCCACCATTTTTCTATTAATTGTATTATATTTTCATCCCTAAGCCACATTTTTTCAAAGCGAAAGGGGGTTTTGGTTGTCTTTAGTTCTTCTGATATGATCAATTGGATCGAGAAATGGTCCGATCCTGAGAACGGGAGGGCTGAGGACTCAAAAGACTGTGTGAGATTCCCACAAAGGAAGAATCTGTCTAGTTTTTCTACAATCTTACAAAAACCTTGTCTTCTATTATTCCAAGTAAAAGCATCATTTCTAGTCTTGAATTCCATCAAGTTACACTTATGTGTCCAATCCTTGAAGTCTTGACTTCTTTGGGTCATTTTTTTATTACCACCCCATTTTGCCTTGGGATCTAAGATTACATTGAAATCCCCACCTATTATGTATGTTTGATCTATGTCACTTAAGAGGAAATTCTTAATTTCATTCCACACTTGTCTTTTTTCTTGTGTTTGGATAAGTCCATAGACGTTAATTATAATAAATATTAAGTTGTTTTTGATGCTTATAGCCCTGCCACACATCCAATTTGGGCTTTTTCTTATTAGTTTGAAGGATATTTGCCTGGGATCCCATATGATGGCCAATCCACCTGAGGCTCCACAAGCAGTTTGTCCTTCTAATTCTCTAATACCTAATTTTTTGTTGAGGTTTGTCATTTCGCTGTTATTTAATTTGGTTTCCTGTATGAAGAATAACTCTGGATTGAATTTAGCAATGCAATGCTTAAAGATATGTTGCTTGTTAGGGGCATTCAGACCCCTAACATTCCAAGTAAGGAGTTTCATAACCCTATGGGAAGGTTCTTCCCCTTCCCTGCCTAAAAAAGGTTTGTGATTTTAGTCTGCCCAACAATGCTTCTTGCTCTGGTTAGTAATTTAGGAATTGATTTTCTCCCCCTCTTTTTAAGTTCAGAGGCATAATCTGAGGGTAAGTAGGTTTCTATGGTTTTAGCTATCCCCAGGTTGTCCATTTTATCCATTACTGCATCATAATTGAAGTTTTGTACATCTTCCTCAGTTATATTAAGTTTGCATAATTTTCTTGCTAGCAATGTTTTTTGTAATGCCAGTTCCTCCTCATCTACTATTTCATTAATGAATAGTTCAATAAGGTCATTTGTAACTTCATTGCCAACATACTCAAGGATGCATTTATTTTCTTTTTCCATCCTTTCTTCCCTTTCCATATCTTTGTCACTGTTGTTTTTGTTGGAGTTCTTTTTCTTTTTATTTTTTCCTTTTTTATTATTTTTCTTTCCTTTTTTGTTCTTATTCTTTTTCCCTTTTTTTTTAGCATCTTGCCTTCTCTGCTATGTGTGGTATGGGGTGATTATCTGGTTCTTCATTGTTTTCCTCCAAATTTCCTGTGTCTTCTATTGTTTCTTCCTGATTATCAATGTTGGCTTCATACCTCAGGGGACTTTGTTCTTTTCCAGTGTCATCGCTTTGTTCCTTAGAAACCTTGTTTATTAATGCTGTAGCATTTTTCTTATCACTTTCTTTGTTCTTTATATCATTCCTTCTTTGTTCCCTCACTGGTTCTTTAGGTGTGTTTTTAATTTTTGCTTTATCTTGTTCATATTTTGCCATTTTTTGAGTGTTTACTAGTTCCTTAGCCCTGGGGTTTTGTTTGTTAAACACAAACCCTCCTCTTGGATTGAATTTTATGTTTATATCCTTATCTTTTCTAGAAACAATCTTAGTCTTAGTACATTTTCTCACAATATTCTGAATAGGGGAGATCACATCCATGGATGTGATATCACATCTAAGGATCTCTGGTTGAATCTAGTAGATCGAATGGTTTGTAATGATTTTGATGGGTTCGAATTTTAATTTTTCTCTCTCAACGTTGGCTAGTATTCTAATATCAGAGGATTCCATATAATTATCCTCCAAACCCTCAAACCCTCCTAAAAAATCCCCTTATTTTTTTAGGATTTCATTGTGGATTAATTCAACCGGCATTTGAGGGAGTTGAATCCATTTTGGCACCCCAAGTTTCTCAAAATTTGTGGGGGAGAAATTAGGTTTCCAATTAAAAAATTTGAAACAATAACCTTTGAAAAATCTGTGATTGTTCCCAAGTAAATTATTTTTAAGTTCACATGAATTGCATTTGATAAACAGATAATCATTTTCCAAGCAGGTAATACTTATCTGATTTTCCATGGCGGACTTCAACCAATGGAGGACATCAGAGGTTGATGCTCCAAATCCAAACCATTTGCCGAAGAGCCCAAGTTCATTGTAACATTCCCATAATTCATTTGTATGTTTGCCGCTTATTATCACTATGTTATCTGCGTTGAAGCATGGCGGCTTTTGTATGATTTTAGGGAATTGCTTAGGGTTGAGTCCCTCCCCGCATCTGGTATGGGTGGTTGACTTTGAGCTTATCATGGAGGGTCTTCTTAACCCTAATTTTATTCTATTAGCCCCTGAAGCAACATCTTTTTGGGATCGAGAGAAACTCTCTACATGGAAGAATGATAAACTTGAAATCCATCCATTGTTAGGGTACCATTTATCTCACGAGGCCTCTGAATTGTTATGAAATACCCCTCTCTGCTGTGTTGAAGGATTTGCTTGATTTTTTAAGGGTGCCCTAGGGTTCCGCTGAGTCTATTTCTAAGATGGCTTTGCTGAATTTGAGGAAGGATCATTTGTATTCCTTTGGCCGACAAGGAAACCCTTTGGAACCCCGACAACCAATTTGCATATCTCATTAAGCTTTAAATTAGTTGAATTTTCTCCTGTGGCACATGAATGAGAGGTATTCAGGGCATCGAATTTGTTTGAGGTGCCCACAACATTTTTATGGACCCCTTGAAGATTAAAACCATTCTACCATGTCCCGTTAATCCTCCCCTGCCTACGGGGGTTTTTTGAAGGGTTTGCATAAATGTTTTTGCTTATCGCATTGTTTCGCATTTTTGCCATTTTTTTATGCATGCGGGGTAATTTTTTTTAGATTTTTCTAAGTTTTAATTTTGCTAAAGTTTTTCTAATTTTTTTCATATGTTTTTCTAAGTTTTAAAATTATACTATCTAAATGTTTTCTAAGTATTTGCTAACATTTTTCTAAAATGCTGAATATATATATATATATAATTCAAAAAAAAGTTAACAAACTAATTATTTACTAATTTAAAAAAAAATTATTAAAATAAATAAAACAAAAAAAAATTATTAAACAAAAACAAAGGTTATTTTGTGCACTTGAAGTAATGTAGGTCAAAAGATGAAAGGTGAGAGGCACAAACTGCTGCTGACAACGCATGGTGACGTAATACTGACGCCTAGTTTGATCTAATCCCCTCTCCATAGTAAATTCCAAAGTTGAAAATGATAGTTTAACTATCATTTTCATCTTTTATACCGATTTTAAAATAATAATATTTTAATGGGTTTGATTGAACTGGTGGTTCGATTGAACCCTATTAAAAATTAATATTTTATATAGTTCGATCGAACCCTAAAATCTACGATGGATTCAATCGAAACATTATACAATAGGTGTTTCGATCAAATCCCTCGGGGTATTTTGATCGAATACCCCTATTTCGCTCGAACCCAAGAATTTGTTTTTTTCCCTACCTTGCAAATTTCGTTCGTGACCAAAACTTGGAACCATTATTATGAGTTCACCCAAAGGGTTCCTTGATTTTCCCAAAAAATAGAGATGTTAATGTAAGCTTGACCTCATCAATACTAATACAAATTTTGATCTAATTCAATCAATACAAACTATTCACACATATAGACAGATAACATTATAAGTTTAAGTGAGGATATAAATAAACACATCAAAAATGGTTTTTCACATTGCAATGAAATCATGCAAAATATAAATTTGATTAGAAATAGAAATATTCAAAATAAAACATATATTTTTTCTTTCCTTCTAAAAATAGATTTCAAACAACTTTTTAGATCAATCAGTGAGCTTGAATATGGAGTATTAAACATGGAAAGTACACAACAGTCATCCAACAAAATTAACCAATAATTAGATAGGGTGATACTAAAATTTATTGTAGGAGGGTTGATATGTAGGGGTGAAATAAAATTTGAAAGAGCTATATATTGTTGTGTAAAATGAATGTGACTATTAATAGGTGGAAGGTTCATCGGACATCACTCGACATGTTGTAGTGGGCCTTACCCTATAAAAAGCTATGCTCTCGGTGGTCCAGCTAAATGTACAACAAAGTTTTTCTTGTAATGCAGAAAAGCCATATAATTAGATTCACTATACGTACCCTCCCTGCAAAAATGTTCGGGGGAAAATTTATGGTACATAGACAACTGCATAGAAACATGTTTGCACCTTCGCGGAAGTTTCCTTCTTTCCTCTGCACTTTCCTAGCTAGAATAGTTGGGAGTCACCCAGACATAGCATGCATTCCTACTTTTCAGTGCAGATACCCTTTTTGGCCTGAAGAAATTCATTCAGTTAGTTTAGCGGTAAGATGGCATCCGGACTTTCCAGCTGCGGCAATACTAGTGATCTGGAATGTAGTAATGGTGTTACCAAAGGTACGCAAAGTGTTCCATATGCCTTTTTCAGTGCCCTTCACAAAATCTATGTAGTTGTGGTGGAGGAAAGTAGATTTAATTTTCTTTGGGCTCTTCTTAAAGATGTAACTGCTGTTAAAATGCCCTTACAGTTGAGTAGCATGTAACGTGTTGTTGTTCACCATTTTCCATTAATTAGTGATAAGAATTAATTTTATAACAATGAAATGGGAGGTTTCCAGACGTTTCCAGATCTAGATTGTTGATCACAAATCACAAGTTTTAAATTGGGTTTTATGCACATCTCTGTGTTCTGTGTTCTGTTTTTTATTATCCTTTCCAGCGACGCTTTAGATTTGTAACTCCTACCTATATTCCCTCAACCTGGAGTAAATTTCATCCTGTTGGAGGTAGCCATAGTACGAGTAGCTCGATCCGGTACTGGTCTGCTACCTGTCTCGCGAGTCGGGCTAACCATAAAGCCTAAACCCTAATCGTTCCGATCTGATCCGATCCGATCCAGTAAGATACATTGCCCACCCCGGTGCCTTATTTATGAAGGGTTTCTGGTCGGTAGTAGAAGTGATATGGTGAGTGAGAGGCTTGATCGGGTGCATTAGATTGATGCTCCAGGTTGATCCGTACCATGTTCGATTGGGTTGATCCAGGCGGCTCATACCATCAAAGTAGGAAGATCAAAAGCTTATATGTTAGTTTAACAGTAAGGAAACATAGAGTAACTGGGTATACAGCCATACAAAAAGTTCATCATCGCACAATTAGTGGAGATATGGTATTTTTAAACTAATTTTTTGCATCTTTCCATTAGTTGGATATATGGCTTAAAGATAAAAGGAATTTTCAAAATATATGGCTTAAATATAAAAGGAATTTATTTCTTCCCTAGTAGTATAAATTTGTAGCCTTCTAGTGGAACGCTGTGCTTAAGGATATTCCGGGTCAATCTGATCCACTGGGAGGAATGTTGCTAATAGTTCTTCCTACAATGAATTGGACCATGACACTATTGAAGACAAATTGCCTAAGACTTTCCTATATATATCTGTATTTTATGTAATTACAAGACATCCCAAGATCATACAATATTTCCTCTAGTCTAATATTTGTATTAAATTTATGGAATTCAAAATGAAAGTTTACAAAAATTCTAAGATTCAAAAAGCTTATGTAGTCCATTTGTCTAGTTCGTCTAGTGTAATTAGATCCAGAATTAAGTTAATATTTGGAATTTCAATGAATTAATTAATAATGGTCAAATGTGCAGTGGCTGCCGCAACTTCAGAGGCAAACGAATCCTCCCAACCCAACAAACCGATCCACAGGTGAGTTACATTTTATCTAATCGTTTCTGTCTTTCTCCGGTACATGGATCCAAATTTAATACTTACTCGTTATTTCAATTATTAGTGAACATGGACAGAAGTTTTTGGTTAAAGATGTAATTCTCAGTCACAGCGATAAGCAGAAAAGTTTTGTTAGGCAGCTATACAGAGACCTGACAAACCAGGGCATGTCCTGCTTCTTTGATCAAGATCGTGAAAGTTTGCCCCTGGGAGAAGATTTCCCGTCTCGTATATTTGAAGCTGCCAAAACATCCAAAGCAGTTGTGTTGCTTCTATCTAAGGATTTCTTCGAATCTAAGTGGCCGATGCAGGAACTCTTTGCTTTTGTGGAAGCGAAAAACATAACCCATACAAATTCCAATCTCTAAATTGTACCCTGTTTCTTCCTGATTTCAACGGTTGTTCTTAAAAGCATTACGCCAGACAATGAAAAGTGGAAACTGTTGGGGATATCCACGGAAGAGCAGACCAAATGGTACCACGCTTTGAATGCATTACGACGTTTCAATGGGTTAAACTTCCCTGAAGGTGACTATGAAGGGGAGTTCAGAGATAAAATTGTGAAAGAAATCTGGCATATAATAACACCCTCACCAAGGTATCATGTCCCTCGGATGCAAGGACAAGTACGAATGTGTCAGGTGAAGACAACTCACTACCTTCTTTAGCTTTTGTCACGCATATGTGCACAGGCTTATGTATCCATAATTTTATTACATTTGTTGGATACAGCTGGTTGCAGATTCCTTCAATACTGTTCATCCCGACGAAAACAGAATACGTATGGCAGGATTGTATGGAATACCGGGCCACGGGAAAACTACACTAGGCAAAGCTTTCTGCAACTTCAAATTGGGGGATTTTGAAGGTAAAGTATGCCATCTGGAATTTTGTAGAGGCGATCCATTCGAAAGATTGAAACTTGCCCTGCAGTTTCTCACTCACTGCCCTCCATGGATTCTCCAAACACTGACAAACCCAGATCAGGTGAGCAATTGCATATGATTATATAATTTTGTTTACAGGATGTTCTTTCTTTTCATATATCATTCTCTTTACAGTTCTAGTACTGTCAATGATTCTAAACGAAGACTAGTGAACAAGACGTGTAAGTATTCTGCATTTTCTAATATTACTTACAGGCACAAGTTGAGTTGTATAGGAGAGTGAGGGGCCAAAGGGTGTTGTTGGTTCTCGACAATGTCAGAGAGGAAAACATAGACAAAGTGAAATATTATGTTGAGGCAGATTTGAGCAAAAGACAGCTGCATCCTTTTGACCGCACGAAGCAAACATGTTTTAGTAAAGCATTTCAAAGTTGAGTCGCAGTCATGCATGGGCGTCCCAAGCCTTGAAAAAGACGAGGCCGTATGCATATTATTATAAAGGGCATCTATAAAAGAGTCGACGCTGGGGATAGAGGAAAAGAATACTGCTTTGAAGTGTGCAAACAGATGTTCGTTCAAAGAGGTCGGTTCGAGGCATCGAACATTTCATCCGTTAAGCTTAAAAGCTTTTGGAGGGCACCTCTTCAGTAAATACGGTTCTTATTTGTCAAAGTGGGTTGCTGAGATAGAAGGCTTGGTAGACCGACCCGGCTATGGTCTGGATGACATGTTGGCTGTGCTGGGCGAAGCTTTTGATAACATGCGTCCTGAGTATCGCACCATTGTCATGCTTCTCACCGTATATAAGCTTCCCGATATGTCTACCCAGAAAGTTATTGAGTGGCTAGCAATAATTTGCAATAAGGAGATTGTTTTTATTGAGAAAGCAGTGAGTAAATATTTGCTTTTAAATATTTTTAGTTTGTGATTTTTGGGTATTTTATTTGAAAACCCGTTGAACGCTTAATTTATATGTGGTTTCAAGTTGAGGATCTATGCAAGAAGGCTTTCATTGAAGAGTTTGGACCTGAAATTCGTATACATGACCTATATATTGAATTGGCTCAAAGCAAAGCAAATGAAATGGGGAGATGGTTGTGGTGGAAGGGTGACCAACGTAGTACACGTAGGTTAATATCATCAGAAGACGATGCAGGCTTTGAATTGGCTAAGTTGGAGCAGTGCATCCATCTAAAACCATCCCAGATCGTCCGCCAGGACCTCCAAATTTTTTGATGCTTCAGCTCGTAGGTGTGTAGAATCTGAACAAGCTTGATTTGGGCAAGATGGGTCGTCTCAGAAGTATCACATGACATAAATGTAAAGACCTGGTAGCCGTTGAACGTATGAAAAAACTCCAACAGCTAGCTTGGATTCAGATAAGCGAGGTAAGTCCACTATTTAAACTTCCTGAGCTAAGCAGCTTTCAAGATTTGCAACATCTTGAGATCGACATTGTAGTCAGCAAGGTGCTCGATCAGCTGGGAGATCTGACCGGTTGTGTTTGTCTGAGAAAGATTAATGTTTGTTGTCCATCCCTCATGGAGTTCCAAAGTTAAAAGGTTTGACGCATTTGGAGAAAGTGGAATTTAGAGTGTGTAAGAAAGTTGTTGATAACTGATGCAGCTAGATTAGTTTAGTTAATAGTTTTTTGTTTATTCATGCAAATAAAGCATGTACTCCAACATGCATTAATCCTTAGTTCTATTTTTAGTTTGTTTTTTGCATGAATTTGTTTTTAGTAAATAAAGCATGTTGTGCATGCACTTATTATATTCTTAATTTAGGGAGTAGTTTGCTTTTTTTAGTTTGAGAGCCTTAGTAGCTTTCCATGCAATGCTAGGAATATATTTAGAACTGCAGTTATTATTAATTCTTCTAGACTGCAAATTCTTTATATACACAGCCTCTATGTAATTTTTAATTAAGCTTCAATAAAGAAATTGGTGGGTACAATTCCAAAAAAACAGGGCACTTTGTTTTTTTATTCTGAATTGTAATTTCTTTTTGCAATTTATTTTTTTTGCTGTTATTGTTTGCTAATCAGCTGGTTTAGAGAGGATAGGTGAGGTTCAAAATTCTACAAGTGGTATCAGAGCAGGTAAAATTGTTTTGGGTTAAAGTTTTATTGTTGGAATTTCGCCAAAGTTAATCATGTCAAATTCTAACCATATGCCCGTTCCAGAATTTGATGGGAATGATTATGATTATTGGTGCATTAAGATGCTGACCTTTTTGATTGGAAAAGATTTGTGGGAGATTATTGAATCAGGTTATGAAGAGCCAGCTAATTGGAATGCCCTTACAGCCAATGACAAAATAGCTAGAAAGGAAGCAAGGAAAAAGAATGCTCAAGCTTTGTTTCACATTCAGATAGCTCTTGATAAGAGCTTATTTCCAAGAATATCAGGAGCAACAACTGCCAAAGATGCCTAGAAGACTCTACAAGAAGCTTACCAAGGTAGTGATCAAGTTAAAGTGGTCAAGCTTCAAACATTGAAGCGAGAGTTCGAGAATTTGAAGATGCAAGAAGCCAAAAGTATAAGTGATTATTGTGTCAAAGTCAAAGATGTGGTCAATAAAATGGCTACACTTGGGGAAATTGTAAGCAATGAAGTTTTGATAAAAAAAAGGTGTTGAGATCTTTGACACCCAGATGGAATCATGTAGCAATAATCATAGAAGAAAGCAAGGATTTGACAAAACTACAGTTTGATCAACTAGTTGGATCCCTGATGTCTCATGAAGAAAGATTGAAAGATTCTTTAGGTGTAGAGAAAGCGTTTTCCTCTAAATTGCTGATCACAAAAAATGAAGATGCAAGCAGTAGTAGTGCCAAAATCAATCAAGGCCAAGGTAAAGGGCAAAGCCAAAACTCTTCAAGAGGTAGAGGAAGAGGTGGCTCAAGAGGAAGTGGTGGTTTCAGAGGAAGAGGTAGAGGCGGTTTTGATAAGAGAAATGTTCAATGTTACCATTGTAATAGGTATGGCCACTTTGAAAGAGAATGCAGATTGAAAGAAGGTAAAAGTGCTAACTATGCTCAAGAAAGTAGTGACAATCCTCCTAATCACTTATTTTTATTTTATGCCAAGGGTGAAAATACTAGTAAAGATGTTTGGTACCTAGATTCTGGATGCTCTAACCATATGACAGGGAATGAGAAGTTGTTCTCAACAAAGGATGGAAGTTCCAAATCCAAGATCCAGCTTGGTGATGATAAATCATTGGAGGTTGCTACCAAAGGAGCTATGGAGGTCCAAACAAAATGAGGTATAAAGAGTATTCATGATATTTATTATACTCCACAATTGAAGCATAATTTGTTAAGTGTTGGGCAGCTATGTGAGAAAAATTATAAAGTAGTCTTTGAGAATAAGACTTGTACTATCTATGATAAGAATAAGGATAATAGGGTGATCACTATTGTTCCTATGACAAAAAATAGAATGTTCCCCTTGAGGTTTGGTGAACATAACAACAGTTTGGCAAATATGGCTTATGAGGATTCAAGTTGGTTATGGCATCTCAGGTATGGGCATTTAAATTTTCATAGTTTGAAGTTTCTAACCTCACATGCATTAGTTTTTGGTTTGCCCAAGGTTGAGGAACACAGGGAGGTTTGTGAAGGTTGTGCTAAAGAAAAGCATGCAAGAGAAAAGTTTCCAAAGGGCAATGCATGGAGGGCTCATCACTCACTTCAGCTTATTCATTCAGATATATGTGGTCCTATGCAGACTAAGAGTTTGGGTAAGTCATCATATTTCATCACTTTTATTGATGATTACTCACAAAAATGTTGGGTATATTTTTTGAAGGCCAAAGATGAAGCCTTGGATACATTCAAGAAGTTTAAAGCCCTTGTGGAAAATGAGAAAGGGTGCAAGATCAAATGTTTAAGGACTGGTCGTGAAGGAGAGTTTTTCTCAAAGGCTTTCCAAAGTTATTGTGATTTTAATGGCATCAAGAGGCAACTTACTACTATGTACATCCTCAACCGTAGCCCCAAGCTTGGTATGGTAAAAGGCCCAATGTTAATCATTTCAAAGTTTTTGGTTGTTTGGCTTATGTGCATGTACCTAATCAAAATAAACAGAAGTTAGATGCAAAGAGTGAGTCATGTATTTTTATTGGATATAGTGAGAAAAGCAAGGCTTATAGATTGTATAATCCCCTCACTAACAAGCTTATTGTCTCAAGAGATGTGATTTTTGATGAAGGGGGAGTTTATGGTCATCAAAAAGACCATGTTGAGAAGCCAAAATCTATTTTGAATGATGATATAATTGTTGATATTGATCATGCACAGCCAACTAATGTTTCTGTATCTAGTGGTTTAACTCCACCAAGCAACCCTTCATCAAGTTCTTTAGTACCAAGTTCAAGTCCAGCTTCTTCTCCAAGTTCTACAAGGAAAGTAAGAAGATTGAGTGATATCTACCAGAGGAGTGGAAATCAAGTACATGAAGAAAACCCAATAGGTGACACAGTGAATTTTGCTTTATTAGCCAAGGTTGATTTTGAACCATCATGTTTTGAAGATGCATGTACTAATGAGGTTTGGGTGAAAGCCATGGAAGAAGAGATTGATTCCATTCACAAGAATGACACTTGGGAGTTAACAGAACTTCCACATGACAAAAAAAGGATTGGCACCAAATGGGTCTACAAGACCAAGTTTAACAGTAATGGGAGTGTTGAAAGACACAAAGCGAGATTAGTTGCTAAAGGCTTCCCACAAAAGTATGGATTTGATTATGAAGAGACATTTGCACCAGTAGCAAGACAAGAGACCATAAGAATGTTGATTTCATTAGCAGCTAAGAAGAAGTGGAGCATACATCATATGGACGTGAAAAGTGCCTTCTTGAATGGGTACTTAGAAGAGGAAGTATATGTGGAGCAGCCACAAGGTTTTGAAGTGGAAGGAAAAGATAATTATGACTACAAGTTGAAGAAGGCTTTGTATGGCCTCAAGCAAGCACCAATAGCGTGGTATGCCAGGATTGATGGATACTTTCAGGAGAATGGCTTCCAGAGAAGTAAGAGTGATCCTACCCTTTACTAGAAACAAGAAGGTACTGATATTCTCATCATAAATTTGTATGTTGATGATCTTTTGTATATGGGTAGTAGTTCTAAGATGAAAGATGAATTCAAAGCTATTATGATGAAAGAATTTGAGATGAAAGATCTTGGTCTAATGAAATATTTTCTAGGAATGGAGGTTTATCAAAGTAAGGATGAGATTTTCATTTGTCAAACAAAGTATGCACAATATATGCTAAAGAAATTTAATATGACTGATTGTAACCCTGCCTCCACTCCAAGTGCTCATGGAGATTTGTTATGTAGAGATGATGGTGTTTATTTAGTTGATGAGACAGCTTACAGAAGTATTGTGGGGAGCTTGATGTTTCTAATCCACACGAGGCCTGATATTGCCTATTCAGTTTCACTTGTTTCAAGGTATATGACAAATCCATCTGAAATACATATGAAGGTAGCCAAGAGGATTTTAAGGTATGTGAAAGGGAATTTAAGTTTTGGTATTCATTACTACTCTTTTGAAAAGTTCAATCTTGTAGGCTTTAGTGATTCAGATTGGGGAGGTAGTATGGACGATCGTAAATCTACATATGGAAATTGTTTTTCTTTTGGTTCTAATTTGATTACGTGGAGCTCGAAAAAGCAAAGTATTGTTGCCCTCTCATCTACAAAAGCGGAGTATGTTGCAATTACCTCAGCAGGTACACAAGCTCTTTGGCTCAGAAAAGTTTTAGAAGAAATTGGAGAAAAACAAATTCATCCTACAGTGATATATTGTGACAATGTGAGTGCTATCAAGTTAGTTAAGAATCCGGTTCATCACAGCAGAACAAAGCATTTTGATTTGAAATATCACTTCATACAAAATTTGGTGTAGAAGAAGGATGTTGAATTGAAGCACATCAACACCCAGGATCAGCTAGCAGATATATTCACCAAAGCAATTGTGAAAGCTCAGTTTATAGCACTACGAGATAAGATTGTCAGCCCTCTCAGCATCAAGGGGGAGTATGTTGATAACTGATGTTGTTCTAGCGTGTAGCTAGATTAGTTTAGTTAATAGTTTTTTGTTTATTCATGCAAATAAAGTATGTATTCCAACATGCATTAATCCTTAGGACTATTTTTAGTTTTGTTTTTTGCATGAATTTGTTTTTAGTAAATAAAGCATGTTGTGCATGCACTTATTGTATTCTTAATTTAGGGAGTAATTTGCTGTTTTTAGTTTGAGAGTCTTAGTAGCTTTCCATGCAATGCTAGGAATATATTTAGAACTGCAGTTATTATTAATTCTTCTAGACTGCAAATTCTTTATATATACAGCCTCTATGTAATTTTTAATTAAGCTTCAATAAAGAAATTGGTGGGTGCAAATAGGGCATTTTGTTTTTTATTCTGAATTGTGATTTTTTTTTGCAATTTATTCTTTTTGCTGTTATTGTTTGTTAATCAGCTGATTTAGAAAGGATAGGTGAGGTTCAAAATTCTACAAAAGTAAAGGGGCCACTCGACTGTGCACAATGTGTGGAGCTTGAAAGTATTATCCTCGACAGTTGCTGCGAGATGGCCTTCTCACCGCTGCTTGCTGGGTGTAAGAAACTATCAAAAATTGTATTGCGGGAATGTGATGTAGTGACGACATGTCCAGATATAGATGTGCCAAGTTCTTTAAAGATGCTAGAGTTGTCCGTTTCATCTGAAGCTACTTCAGTGCCCAAAAGTTTAAAGGATTGTTATGGACTCAAAAATCTTCAACTATGGAATATGGAGTATCTAAAGGAGCTTCCAAGCTTCAGAATTTTATCAAATTTGACAGTTCTCAGACTTGGCAAATGTGGTATAAGGGAGCCACGGGATCTCACATGTTGTGTCTTGTTGGAGGATGTTTACTTCTTCAAACTAATAAATTTAGAAAGATTTCCCGACTTCGCAGCACTGAGGAAGTTAAAGAACTTAAGTTTATATGATTGCTGGAGCGTTCAGGATCCTCCTGATATCAGTAGTTGCCATCAACTTCAGGTATTCCATCTAGTCTATAACGACAATATGAAAGGACTCCCAAACATGAGCGACTTCCCACAGTTAGAGGAAATCAAATTGAGTTGGCATTATAAAAGAAGTGTGTATTTTGACGCTTTTGAGGATCTCCATGGAATCTTGTCAAAAGAAAAGCTTCCTGAACTCAAGTGATACGAAAATGGTTTGGCAAAGTCTTAAATTCAATAAGGAGCTTCGGCCCTGTAAGGAATATGAAGTGGAAAATGAAGCCCCTATTTCTTTACATGACATAGGACATTATAGAGTAGGAGGATATTCTGAAGCTTATGAGGATCTTGAATCTTGTCTGGAGTTCTCTAAAGGCGAAAGGTTCTTTAATCACGATTTTCAAGCCTATGTGGAAGTGGGTCTGGAAAGTCATCAAGCGATTCTAGGTCAACAATCAACTTTGTATAGTGCACGTCCCAATCCTTATCGGGATCTTCCTTGTTGTATGGAGTACTCTAAATACGAAGGCTTCTCAAACTTAAGTGATGTCTGGATGCCACGAGAATTAAAGGAGTGGCAGTGGTTGAAAGGCAAGCCAATTCTAGTAAAAAGGTGTGCCCGTAGAGGGGAGATCTATTACTCTTTCACAGCTCCCTATAAATCACACTTTTATGGAAAGTAATGTTATAATCTATTAAAAGAAGAAATTTTAAACAAAATGTATATAATTTTATATAATATTCAAATTTATTAATTCGCACGTTAACTTTTGATTATTTTTTCTTAATATATATATATATATAAAATGATATCTTTGTTAAGTTTTTTCTTTATAAATTTTTATATTAATCTTTGTTATATATAAATAATTTCTTTATAAATAATATTTAATAAATCATTGATTTATAAGCTGACTGACTAAATACTTTTTGAGTCTTATTCTACCCTTTAGATCATATCACAACACCACAAAGGTCCTTACTAATTTGAATGTGCTCATACTGAAATGGGCGGTAATATCAGAAAATGTGAAGCAATCTGATGATCATTACAAAAATAATTTTTACAATGAAGAGTGTAAGAAACTTGGTCACTAATGAAAAGTGCAAGGTTTGACTATTCTATCTCTTTCTATTTAATTCTAGATTAATCCACAAAAATAATTGCCAACTTCACTCTAAATTTTTTAGACAAGCAAACATGTTGTATAGGAAAGGAGATAAAAAGGAATGTTTAAAGTTAATATTTAAAGCTATTATGTCCTTTACATTAAGAAGTAGGTATAGCTATTCTCTAGGGAATGTTGTTTTGTCAAAAAAAAAAAGTGCTAGTGCTTGCATGTTCAGTGCTATATTCCACATATTTCACTAAACTTCACAAACATAGTGTGCTTAAAGTGTGTAAGATCTCTTTTTTTTTTTTTTTTTCTTATAATTTAATTAGGAAATGATTCAACTTTCAATATATAGTATTAAATTTATATATTAAAATAATTTAAAAATAGAAGGTTTTTTTTTTTTTTTTTGAAGGTAAGTGCTATTAAGTATGGGGATAGCGCCTTCTATTAAATACTGAAAAATTACATCAAGTTTCATCACCCACATATGACAAAAGGCGAGTGAATCTATTCATCCTGACAACCTTAAGACTCGACATTCCAATTTGATAACAACACAAAAGTTAGAGACAAAGACTAGAGTAGATGACCCAACTATGAGAGACATATACAGAGACAGGGTATTGACCAAATGCAGGGCAATTATTCTCCCCGAAGAGCTTGGAGAATCAGAGCTGCATATTCTCCAAGGCTGATAACATTTGCAGTAGAAGCAATAGGGAACCACCATTCATCGGAGTTAGTAATGCGCCTGAAGTGGTCTATGTTCCCATTCAAGACCGCACACCTGAATATCTCCCAAGCGTTTTCCACGAAGGTCTTCATTCGCTCCCTTTCCTCAACCTTCTCTAATCTTCTTTGCTTTGTGTTGCCCTTATCACTGTTCTCAAAATTTGACCCATCCTCCCCCTCTTCCTCTCTTAAATTATTTGCATCCTCACTAGAATCCTAGGGTAAATAGTACTCGAGCTGGAAATATGTTTAAAGTATGCTCACCTTTGTGTTTTCATCCAAGCCAAGGATACCATTGGCAACAATATTCCCAACGGACGGCTTCACAAAACACACATCAACTCAACAGACCTCTCCCTTGAGTCGATGATGTCAACTAAGGGAAGCACCACTGCTTCATAGATGAGTGCATCGCACCAATGCATGTCAAAATTTAGAGTAATCCCCATCAACCCCTGGATTGCCTCATACACATACTCCCCTCTTACGAATAGACTTCAAATTTGAGCTCCCACATGCCTTTCGCAGTTGACACAACTGATTTCTCCAAACTGTGCCATTATCTAAGCTCATCAATACTGGCGGTATCATACTGTGAGACATTTCTTTATAAAACCGGCTATCTTTGGTTGTTTCCTTTTCCAAATCCCCAAAAAATAGTATTGATATTGTTGCCCAATTTGCTCAAAAAGAATAATGCGGTTGTGCCGCCACTACTGCAGGAAATCATACTTGAATCTACTTTTTGCGATATAGATTGTAGTGACATCGAGTCACAGTACCATGTGACTGATCCAAGTCTAGTCTAGTGCCACCACAATCCCGGGTACTTGTCTCAGCCGATACCATCACGTGAAGCATCCATTTTGATGTGACTAGTTATGTCGTTGCTTGCAGAGTGTTGGTCAAAGGTAATCTTGTTATCATTACATACCACGCCCAAGTTTGCAACATAATCGCCCAAGTCGTTCCCTTCCCAGTACACATGCTTAATCTCAAAAGTGCCAATCAATTCCAACAAATGATTTATTTGAGGAAGCCATTTGCATAACTTCTAGCATTGGAACCTTGATTTGGTAATGCCATTTATAATTATTTGGGGATCTCCCTCAATGAGTACCTTGGAGATACCATTTTGAACACAAAGATTTAATCCAGCCTCTAATGCTCTAATTTCAGCCTCATTATTAGTAGCCTTTCCCATTCCACCATATACACCATGAACTATCTTACTAGAATTGTTCCTAATTATGGCTCCAAAACCAGTATCTCTTGGGTTACCCTTGCTAGCTCCATCGAAGTTTAATTTCACCCAATCCTACAATGGGGTCATCCATTTGATATCCCTCCTTTTCACTTTGTTATTGTTGCCTATGAATACATGATGTTTGAGGAGCCAGACCTTCTCCATGCTACGGTCCCAATCATTATAGGATCTGACTCTCCTTGAGGCAGATTTCCCATTTATCATTTCCTCAACAACCCTTTTGATGTTCTCAATGATTTTGTTAATTAGGAGTGTGGTTTCTTTGAAGATCCTCCTGTTTCTTTCTTTCCAAATGTGCCAAACAATTAATGAAGGCCCTACCAGCCACAAGTCGCTCCACCTTGAATTGTAGATCCTTGGCCAAAAAATGAGGAAGTCCTTGAGTACTTCACTTCTGACGATTTTAAGATTGGTATTTTCAAAGAACCAATTCCATCAGGCCTCTGCCATGGGGCAATTGAAGAGTAAATGATTGGCAGATTCTTCATCTGCCTTGCACATAACACACATGTTAGGTCCAGAGATACAAATTGATTTTAATCTGTCACCAATGAGGATCCTATTATGAAGTGCCAACCAAAGAAATGCCCCTGCTTTAGGGAGAAGCATATTGCTCCAACATAGCTTATGTGGCCAGTCCATGCACATACCCCTTTGTCTTTGTACCTCATAGCCCAATTTGACAGAATATTATCCTGATTTGGCAACACTCCAAAATATCCTATCCTCATCATTAGACATAGGGATACATCTACTTTTTAGCACATCTTTCAGAGACTCGCATAGAATTGGATTGCCAATGGATATTTGTTTCCACACCTGCTTCCCATCCAGTTCCTTATTCTGCTCGAAACAATCCTCCACAAACACACCATACTTAGACTCGACAAGCTCAATCCAATCCTAATTAAAACTATCAAATAGTGCAGGAGCACCATCCCATGAGTCCCTCCAAAATTTTGCAGATTTGTCATTACCAATGTGCCACGAAATGTGATCGGTTATAATGAATCTGCAATCCCAAAGAAAGTCCCAGGAGGTGGATCCCCACTCAGTCTTTGCCATAGTGAGAATTCGGCAAGGGTTCGCAGAATCCAAATATTTCTTCCTGAATATTTTGCACCATAGTTTCTGTGGTTCTGTGTACATCTTCCAAGATAATTTGGCACCCAATGCAATATTCTAAAGTGCCATTTTCCTAAGTCTAGCTCCACCATCCTCTTTTAGTAAACACATGGTGTCCCAGTTAATCAGTGGTATCTTTTTTTTGTCTTTTTACCCCTCCCAAACAAATTTTTTGAGCAGGTTGTCAATATTCTTACTAGTAGTATAGGGCATCTTGAAGCACGACATGCAGCAAATGGGTATGGTCGATAAGACAAACTTAACCATTGTCAATCTACCAGCTTGTGTTAGCCATCTATTCTTCCAAAGCGTTGTCTTGGTTGAACAAGATTCCAAAACATCTTCCCAAATCTGAGTTTGCCTACATCCTTTCTCAATTCTGACCCCCAAATATTTGATTGGAAGTTGAGAAATTTTTAGTCCCAACAAGTTCGAGATCCTTTGTTGATCCTGCATTTTTGTGTTGAAGAAGAATAATTGCGACTTGTTTTTGTTCATCACCTGCCTGGATTGCTCAGAGTATACATTCAGTGAGCTCATGATGTTCTTGGCTTCAATCAGCGAGGCCTCCCCAAAGATTATTGCATTGTCAGCAAATTGGGAATGGGTGATAGTATCCAATTGGTTGTGTACTTTTATCCCTTTCCATTTGTTGTCTGCATGTCTTTTTTCTATCAATTTCCCAAGAACTTCAGTCATAATCACAAACAGGGCTGGTGATAACGGATCTCCCTATCGCAAGCCATTCATGGTACTGAAGAATCCACACACATTTCCATTGACTATCATCGAGAAGTTAACAATGGATATGCAAAATTTGATACATTTGATCCATTTGATAAGAAAACTAAATTTTTTCAATACGCTTGTTAAAAAGCCCCATACAACCCGATCATATACTTTGGCAACATCTAGTTTGACGACCATACCTTTTTGTTTCTCTTTGTATATTGAGTGGACAACTTCTGAGACCAGAATGAAGCTATCGGCAATCTCCCATCTGGGGGTGAAGCCATTTTGATTCTCTAAGATGAGCTTCAGTAATAATTTCTTAAGTCTTTCCGCCATTGCTTTGGAGATAATATTGTAAATTGTGTTGCACAGTGAGATGGGGTGATAATCCATCATCGATTCATAGTCCTGCTTCTTGGGAATCAGTGTTATCAGGGTGTGGTTGATTTCTTTGACAAATTTCTATTTTTTCCTAAATTCTTCCACCACCAACCAAATGTCATGTCCAATGAACTCCTAATATTTCTGAAGGCATTCGGCAGTTATACCATCTGGTCTGGGCGTTTTATGTGGGTGAAGTGAGAAAGTTGCACTTTTAATTTCTTCCAATGTATACAGAGCTTGTAGCATAGCACAATCTTCATTTGTTACGAGTGTTTCAGTAACCTCATCAATTAATGAATATGTCAAATTGGTATCAATGTTTGTTCTCCCCAACAACTCAGTGAAATAATCAATGGCAGCATGTTCAATTTCTTTCTATACAGTACATACATTGCCATTTCCATTCTTGATGGATCCAAATTTATTGTTTAATCTTTTGTCCTTGGATGAGGCATGAAAAAATTTTGTGTTCAAGTCCCCATCCGCAATCCATAATTCCCTAGATTTTTCTTTCTAATACAGCTCCTCCCTTTTAAGGATTTCTGAGTACTGATCTTTTAAGAGCTTTTCGGCTTCGAACTCTTTATTTGTCATGCCCATTGCCATCACCTGGTTACTGATGTCCTCCAATTCTTCCTCAATTCTGGTTTTCTCCGCAAAGATGTTTTAAAAGGATAATTTATTCCATGTTTTGAGCTTATTTTTCAAAAAATACATATGTTTAGTGAATATGAAGCTTGGAGATCCAGAGAACATATTACTTTCGAGCCATCATTCCCTCAGATTCTTCAACAATTTAGGATCCCACCACCACATGTTAAGATATTTGAAATAATTTTTCTTACAAGGATTATCATGAGCAATTGAAAGTGAAATTGGAAAGTGATCCGACCTAGTCTGAGGTATAATGTTAGATTCCAATGAGAGGCTGCCATTGATCCACCATTCGCCAACCAGGAACCTGTCAAGTCTTTCAAAAATCTTGGAGAAGTTGCATCTTTTATTTGTCCAAGTGAATCTCCCATTTTGGGAATGATATCAATCAATTTGCAATTGCAAATAAAGTCCCAAAAAATCCTCCATTACCTTGGTGGGTTTTCTTAGACCACCCGCCTTGTCATCAATATCCAGGATGGCATTAAAATCACTAGCAATTATCACCTCATCAGATGCTAAAAAATTTATTTGAATGGAAATCTCATTCCAAAGTTTCCTCTTCTCCTTAGTTTTGGTAGGTCCATACACATTAAACAAGAGAAATTGAAGATCTGGTCCCTTACACTGAATGATACAAGTCATCCAATGATCACATGAGGTAATTGGGATAACATCAATGAGAGATGGATTCCACAGCAAGCCCAAACCACCAGTCGATCCCCTAGTATCTTGGAAGATTCCTTCCCATTTATAGCAATATTTTATAAATTCTACTGCCTTCTTGCCATTGAGCTTTGTCTCTTGCATAAATATTATTTCCAAATCGAGCTTGGTCAAAGATCTTTTGACCAAGCGTTTTTTGTCAGGGGCAAATAAGCCCCTAACATTCCAAGAAGAGATCTTCATTTTTCTCCAAGGGAGGGGTCCTCTCCCTTGGATACTTTCAAATAATTCAATACACTGACAATTCCTTTTTTGTTGGCTCTTTGTTCTCTGACTAGCCTATTACTCTTTCTGTCCCTCATTCCTTTGGATCAACCAAGGAAGATGTTGGCGGATTGGCTAATGCATCTGGGGTCCAGGGTATCCATATCCTTCATTTCCTCAAATGGTTTAAACGTCTCTGAGCAGGAATCCACCAGATAATCCACAATACCATGATCATTCTGTTCCATTTTCTTTGGAGGATTCTCTTGAATTGACCTATCCAAGTTGCATGGGATGTCGTTTTCCACCCTATTGAGGATTGGCACCTAATTCTGTAGAAGTGGGTTATCGTTCGTATGTGTTATTGGGGGATTGTCTTTTCTTTTAGGTGCTTCTAACATTAGTATGCCCTCATGTGAATTCTCCTTCTTTTTCCTCCATTCTTGTTTGGGTTTCCTTTGTGGTCTACTAAATGCTCTTCTCACAAACATTCTACATATGTCATATAGGTGAAATTTACTGCCGCATCTGTGACATGCCCTAATTTCTTTCTCAACCTCAACCCGCTGATTCCATTCACAATTCGATGTTAGGATCGTGACAGACTGTGGAATGGTCTTAACTGCCGCAATTTTTAACCTCGCGTATGTGTACAAATCATTTTCAATAATATCCTCATCGATTTCCAGAAGTGTACCCAAAGTTTGACCGATTTTCTTCAAACTTGAATCGCTGCAATATTCAATTGGGAGATTAAATAATCGGACCCAAACCGGTTCTTAATAAACTACTAAAGAGGTGGGATCGAAGTTAGGGGTCCAGGGTTGGATGTATAATGGATGATTATCCAAGTACCAGTTTTCCTTTTCCAGGATATGATCCCTTTTGGTTTCTTTTGTGAAGACAGCGACGAAGAAGCCCTTTGGGAGGAACTTAACTACAATATGTTTTCCCCATTTGTTATCAACCCAGTCGTGAATGGATTTCCTGGACATCTTCTGTCCTATGAATCTAGCGATGATCACTTGTTTCTAAAAAAAGACTCTTTCATCTGCCACCTCCTCCGTTAGGTCAATTTTGATCTTGGATCCAGATCTTTTTGTGCCTATATCCTCACAGTATCTGCTTTCAAGGGTTTGATTAATGTTGCCCTCCTTATGATCTTTCTGTGTTTTAATCTACTCATCCCAATCAACCTTCAGGATCCTCCATTTGATGGGGTTAACTAACAGTTGTTCGTGCTCGTGTGACTCCTTCGTGCGCCTGCCAATCTGATCTTCGGTATTCATCTGCTCCTTTCTGCTCTACTCCTTTTCGCTCTCCATTTTTAAAATAGAAGCTTTTTTATTTTAAATTAAATTTTAATTTCAGAATGTTTTTGAAAAAGTTTATTGAATATTACTTAATAAATAAAATTAGGGTAACATTTGATTAACTTTGTAAAGTAGGGTGAATCATTTGTTGGGTTAACATGGCTTTTAAGGTAGAATTTATGGCATGCTAATTTAACTCTTATCACTCTTCTAAATTCATCTAATATTTAGAAAGCTTTAAATTAAAAAAATTATTATAAATATCTAAATTATGTTTATTTAAAAAAAATATAGATATATCATTGGAAGATGTAATTTACTTAAGTCAAAATTACTTTTTTTTACTGCAAGGACACATTTTTTAATATAAAAAATATTTTCTTATGTTCTTTTAATTCTTGTTCGAAGAGTTATTTTACTTTTATCCCTAAATTTTTTGTATTCTTTCTTTAAAAACTAACCATATATATACATACATACATATACATGCATGTATATGTATATATACATATACATATACATATGTATATGAATATGTATGTGTATGTGTATGTGTATGTGTATGTGTATGTGTATGTGTATGTGTATGTGTATGTACACGTATATGTACATATGTACATATGTATATGTATATACATATATATTCATATATACATAGATATATGTGTGTGTGTGTGTGTATATACACACACATATACATATATGTGTGTGTGTGTGTGCACCTCTAATTCACTTGACCTTTATTCATACTGATCGGGTTAACTCTAGCCGATGAAATAGTGTGAAGAAAATATGCGAGCTCTATCGACACAACCTTTGCCGATGAACTCGACATATCGGAGTAGGTATCGGCTATCGGGAGCGGTCTCGGTCTGCTATACCGATACTCGATGAGTCCTCCTTCCTATGTATTTAAGTGTAACGGAGCTCGGAGTAGCAAGTTTGAAGTCATCTCAATGACCCGATGAAGTCGTCTTTGGTCATCGGGGTAGCATCGGTTATCGAATGGACAAAAGGATAAAAGGCATGCAAGTTAGATCCAGATCCAACAGTTGTTGCTATACCGCTATGGAGAGATGCATGAAGATTATCCCCTGCGGCTTGGCGACAAAGCATGTGCAAAAAGAGGCGAGTTAACAAGTGAGCAAGTCCGGGATGATCGGATGATTGTTGCTATACCGCTATGGCAAGATGCACGAAGTTTATCCTCCACGACCTGGCAACCAAGGTGTGGCCCAACAAAGAAGAGCTTCATTCCGGGCCTTTAGTGAGGTTATGCTAAGGTGGTAGGGCAAGGACCCCAGAGCCAATCAGGAGGTGCCATGTGGCGGAGCGCAGAAAGAGAGATCGAGCATATCAAAGAAGATTGGACAATCAGGATAACTATTTGGTTGTCTTGCTGATGACCCGATGGAATTACCTTCAGTGATTGGGGTATTATCAGAGATCAGGAGAACTGGTTGTTTGCTACACTGATACCCGATGAATTCGCCTTCGACAATCGGGTCTGTCATTGGCCAGCGGAGATATAGTTTTGAAGTTACGTCGATACCCGATGGAGTTGACTTGTTTGAGCCAATGTATTTGAATACGAACCGGTTCAATTCCTGGATGCATGTGGGATAATTATTTTCTCACGAATGCAGACCGACACAGATAGTTAGATGTCTAACCGATTGGTGCAAACTGACAGTTGAACGATCAACATGGAAAATGTATATGAAGCCAAGAGGAAACTCGAACTTGGTTGTTGATATGATGATGAGCTGTATACTGTGATGTGTAGCCAAAGTGATCAGAGTGAACATCTGTGTTGTGATAACAAACTTTATTGTAAAGATTCTTTGTTGTGAATAAAGTGCTCTTGTTGTCGGTGGTGAGTTTTTTCCTGAAAGGGTTTCCCACATAAATTCATGGTGTTTATCTCTATGTGTTTGAATTCTGATATTATTTTTGTTTCGTATATTCTAATCTTAGTATTCTGTAAAGTTTAAAAACATACTAGACTTCTTTCCCTTGCAAATTGACATTAGAGAAGCGTTTTTCTGCACTGTGCTTTCCTTACAATTGGTATCAGAGCCTGGCCAGTTGTGTTATCCTTGTTGGGTAGGGTTGGTTTTTTGTGTTAACTTGTTTCAGTGGGAGTCTGTTAGTGTGTCTACTTGTTTACAGATTAATATGGCAAGAACTTCTAGAAGAATGGATATTGAGAAGTTTAATGGCTCCAATTTTGAGTTATGGAAACTTAAAGTTGAGGACCTGCTAGTTGACTGAGATTTTTGGATTGCAGTGAGTGGATAGAAACCTTCAAGCATGAAGCAAGAAGATTAGGACTGAGCAGATCAGAAAGCCAAAGGACTCATAAGGCTATGCCTTGCAGACTCAGTTCTGTTGAACGTACATGAGGAGAAGGCTGCAAGAGATTTGTGGAAGAAGTTAGGAGACATCTATCAAGGCAAATCCTTGGTGAATAAACTCTTCCTCAGGAAGAAGTTATATTTTCTGAAAATCGATGTAGGAACACCCTTGGCAGATCATTGGAATGTGTTCAACATGGTTCTCACTCAATTGACATCAGTTGGTGTGGTTATTCAAAAAGAAGAACATTGCATGTTGCTACTATGCTCATTGCCAGATTCTTGGGAACATTTGGTGATGGTCATTGGAAGCACTACTACCCAATTCAAGATGGATATGGTAGTTGCTTCTTTGTTTTTAGAAGAAATGAGGAAGAAATCTTCTAAGACAACTAAAGAGGCACTCTCTGTTCGAGCCAAACCAAAGGACAAAGGCAAAAATAAGGACAAGAAGTCCAAGTCCAAGTCTCAAGAGAGGTCCAAGTCTCCTGGAAAGAAGTCTAAGGTGAAATGTTGGAACTGTGGACAAAAGGGTCATATTCAAAAGGACTGCAAAGAGGAAAAGAAGAGAAAGAACTCTTCTGATAATGAATCTTCTCACAGTGATGCAGATGCCTTTGTAGCAGCTCTGGCAGTGCCTTCTTCTGATAATGTGTGGTTGATTGACCTAGGGGCATCTTCCATATGACATCTCACAAGGAGTGGTTCTCAAAGTATGAACCGTATGTTGGTGGGAAGGTGTACTTAGCAAGTGACTCAACACTAGAAATTGTTGGGAGAGGAAGAATTAAAATCCAATTTCCTGGTGGGAGAATAAAGGGAATCAATGGAGTTCTGCACATACCAGGTTTGGCAAGAAACCTACTTTTTGTAAGCAAGTTGAATGATGCTAGAGTCCAGGTAACATTCATGTCTGGTGGTTGTAAGATGACTAGAGGGTCTATTATTTTGGCTAAGGGTGAACGCAATGGTACATTGTACAAGTTAGATCCTGAACCTATGTGTTGTAATATAGTCACTAAGAAATTTGATAGAACTACCAAGTTGACATGTGATGTAAATTCTATGGAAGCTAAACTTCCTGCAGAAAAGACAATGCTCTGGCATTATAGGCTTGGTCACATTGGTGAAAAAGGTTTGAAAACTTTAAAGAGTAAAATTTTGGTAGAAGGACTTACTGATTGTAACCTTGAGTTTGATTTTTGTGAACATTGCATATATGGAAAACAAAACCGTGTTCAATTTTATTCAAGCCCTCATAAATCTTCTAACATTCTGGACTATGTGCATTCTGATGTGTTTGGTCCAGTGGATGTACCTTCTTTGTCTAAATCAAAGTACTACATATCCTTTGTTGATGATTGTTCGAGAAGGACATTTGTTTATTTTATGAACAGTAAGTCAAAAGTGTTCAGTTGGTTTATTTTATGAACAGTAAGTCAAAAGTATACCTTATGCAAATGCTATTGGCAGCTTGATGTATGCAATGGTTTGTACAAGGCCAGACATTGCCCAACCAGTGGGAGTATTAAGCAGATTTATGTTAAACCCAGGAAGACCACATTGGGATGTTGTAAAGAGAGTTTTCAGATATCTAAAGGGTACTTCAGACTTTGCATTATGTTATCATGGTAATTTGAATGATTCAAATAGAACTCTCAACATTTGTGGTTATGTGGATTCTGATTGGGCAGGGGATATTGATAGCAGAAGATCCACCATATGTTTTTGTTCTGAATGGTGGAGCAATAAGTTGGATGAGCAAGCGACAGTCTGTAGTCGCTTTGTCCACTACAGAGGTAGAATACATGGCAGCCACACATGTTTTTAAAGAAGTTGTTTGGCTCAGTCATTTGAGTACAAATGTTGGTTTTGATGTAGGGCAGGTTGAAGTGCAAAGTGATAGTCATAGTGCTATATGTTTAGCGAAGAATCCTACATACCATGCCAGGTCTAAACACATAGATGTGCAATTCCATTTTGTGTGTGACATGGTAGAAGATGGAAAGGTTAATCTGAAGAAGGTAGACACTTAGGAAAATGTTGCGGATGCATTAACAAAACCAATGAGCACTCACAAGTTCAGGTGGTGTTCTAACTCGATGGGTCTCAATACCCATCCCTCTCTATAATGTTTGGAAAGTGCTCAAGAAATCCAGTGAAATCCTCGTCAAGTGGGAGTTTTTTGGAAATGTGCCTCTAATTCACTTGACCTTTGTTCATAATGATCAGGTTAACTCTGGCCGATGAAATAGTATGAAAAAAATCTGCGAGCTCTATCGGCACAACCTTTGCTGATGAACTCGACATATCAGAGTAGGTATCGGCTATCGGGAGCAATCTCAGTCTGCTATACCGATACCCGATGAGTCTTCCTTCCTATGGCTTTAAGTGTAATGGAGCTCGAAGTAGCAGGTTTGAAGTCATCTCAATGACCCGACGAAGTAGTCTTCGGTCATCGGGGTAGCATCGGTTATCGAATGGACAAAAGGATAAAAGGTGTGCACATTAGATCCAGACCCAACAATCGTTGCTATACCGCTATGGAGAAATACACGAAGAGTATCCCCTGTGGCTTGGCAACAAAGCATGTGCAAAAAGAGGCGAGTTAACAAGTGAGCAAGTCCGGGATGATCGGACGATTGTCGCTATACCGCTATGGCAAGATGCATGAAGTTTATCCTCCACAACTTAGCGACCAAGGTGGGGTCCGACAAAGAAGAGCTTCATTCTGGGCGAATAGTGAGGCCCTGCTAAGGTGGTAGGGTAGGGACCCCAGAGCCAATAAGGAGGTGCCATGTGGTGGAGCGCAGAAAGAGAGATCGAGCAGATCAAGGAAGATCGGACGATCAGGATAGGTATTTGGTTGTCTTGTCGATGACCCGATGGAATTGCCTTTGGTGATCGGGGTATTATCGGAGATCGGGAGAACTAGTTGTTTTCTACACCGATACCTGATGAATTTGCCTTCGACGATCAGGTCTGTCATTGGCCATCGGAGATGTAGTTTTGAAGTTATGTTGATACCTGATGGAGTCGAGTTGACTAAGCTGGTGTATTTCAATATGAACCAGTTTGATTCCTGGATGCATGTGGGATAATTATTTTCTCACGAATGCAGGCTGACATAGATAGTTAGATGTCTAACCGATTGGTGCAAACTGACAGTTGAACGGTCGACATGGAAAATGTATATGAAGCCAAGAGGAAACTCAAACTTGGTTGCTATTCTGATGATAAGCCGTATACTGTGGTGTGTAGCCGAAGTGATCAGAGTGAACATCTCTGCTGTGATAACAAAATTTATTGTAAAGATTCTTTGCTATGAATAAAGTTCTCTTGTTGTCGGTGGTGGGTTTTTTCCCAAAAGGGTTTCCCATGTAAATTCATGGTGTTTATCTCTATGTGTGTTTGAATTCTGATATTGTTTATGTTTCGTATATGCTAATCTTAGTATTTTATAAAGTTTTAAAACATACTAGTCTTATTTCCCCTACAAATTGACATTAGGGAAGTGTTTTTCCGCACTGTGCTTTCCTTACATGTGTGTGTGTGTACACACACACACACACACACAGATATATATATATATATATATATATATATAATTTTTTTAAATGAAACATTTTTTATGTTTTGGTGTTTATGTTCATGGTCATGTGATGATTCTCTAGGCCTTACTACTATTGAAGAACATATAGTGGCTTAGTAATAGTCCAATTACGCATATGAAGTGTAAAGAGTTGTAGGGAAACAAAATATATTTTACATATTACATCATAAATTGTGCCCTCTAATAGAGAAATCTCGATTTAGACTCTATTTGGCACATTATTTAGTGTCCATTACTCCAATTTATTTTAGGATCATTGCTATCTTTGGCCTTACCCCCATATCAAGAGACTTTTCCTATGCTAGCCCAAAAATCCACCTTTAATACAACTCTCAAACCTTCATAAAATGACAAATCTAATACTAGATCTTATGTCATGGGCCTTGATATTTGGGTTTTCCATTTAGAGAGCCAATTTAGGTTGGACCTAGATGCCCAGCACCTTTTCCCTTGCAAATTTGCCAAAAAATGTGGGCACTTCAAGTTTTGGCCTTTTCCTCTCTTGATTTAGTTTTGTTTTTTGAATTTGATTAATATTTGTCGACTTGTGCCTAAATTTGATTCAGTGTGTTGTTTAAGGTACATAAAGAAAAAAAAGAAGTAGATCCAAAGATAAACATCAAGGTGAAAGAAGGAGGATGATAGCACTACTATAATCAACCAAACTATTGGAAGAAAATATTGGTATTTCAAATTGTGTGCGGGAAATGAGGGTGACAGAAATGTAAAATTCAATTTCAAAAGGGGCCACACACCAATGAGACTCTTGGTGCAAGTTATAGGAACTATATTGAATAGCTCAACTTCCCAAGGAGTGTCCCATTGTTCTCTATCTCACAGGATCCCTTAAGTCAATGTCTTTGCTCTCAGATCACTGTACAAAGTGACTTAGGAATGACAACTCCAAGAACGAGTGATGTTTGATTATAAGCATGAATGCATTCCTAACATGTATGATATTGAAACTATGATAATTAAGCTAGCATAAAGATGATGATAAGATTAGCTGATTATCCTAGCAATGATATACTAGTCTAACATGGATATTCTATGATATTAAAATGCTTCTAAATGCTACTATGATGATATAACAAAGAGAGGGTTAAAATGCTTAGTAATTAGATTATAAGTTTGATGCACAAAGACTTGGATCTCTGAAAATGAGAGAATGAGAGCTCTATTTATAGGAAAAATAGGGCAATGGATGGTCAAGATTGGATAATCTTAACAAGGGACGGGATTGAAAGTTAATCAATCCATGTCCACAATTCTCACCAATGAAATGGTGACAATTGTCAACAAGAGGTTGCTTGAGAGGAGATGTAAGAAGCATTAAATGTTTGACAAGACATGATGGTTACCTTAGGAGGTAAGGGTTAAAGTTAGGTTAGGGTTATCCATTGGATAAAGCTTTTACCCAAGGGGTAATCTCTTGTGGAAGGGTTAATAGGATAACAAGGGGTAAAGCCATGAATGCTTGATGAGACCGTTGGGTTAGATGAGGGTTGAGTTAGAGAGAAAGTCTCTAATCATGCAAGAAGGTTGAGTTAACCCTTAATGGTTATGAAGACTTTGAGGGTTAACTTGTTGAGGACATAACGCCTTTAATTCAAAGACTTCAGAGGCTTTGACAAGTGACTTCTCTTTTCTTAGGATTGTGACAATATTGAGGAGATAGATTAGGCTAAATTGGAAGGGTTTAGAAGAATTTAGAAGGGGGTTAGAAGGCAAGTGGGAGATGTAGGAAAATGCAAGTGGAGGAAAAGGGATTTTAATTAAAATAAAATTACTTTATTTCAACTAAATAGATGCAACTTGTATAAATACAAGTGAGGAATTAAATAAATAAATTTGATTTACTTATTTGCAAGGATCAATTTAATTAAATGTAAATTTAATTAAAAGGGAGAAAGGGGAATTAATTAAGTAAAGTGATTTATTTAATCAAAGGCTAGAAAAGGTTTAGGTGAACTTAATTAAATAAATTGAGTAATTTATTTAATCAAATAGATGACTCTGAAGAATTTAATTAAATAGAGGAATGGGATTAAAATGAATATTAAATATTCACTTAGGAAAGTGGTCATATTTATACGTCTACATTTTGCCCCTCTTTGAAGTGACGTGTGTGCACATGTTGATTCAAAGAAAATTTGTCAGATATGCTATCAAAATTTGATCGATATGATGCCCCAAATTTGATGAATGATATTGATGATGCCCCCTCGGGAGATGAATCAAGATTTTTTTGATAAATTTATCGATTTGATGAGCGTTTTTGGATTAATTGCATTTAAAAAATTTTGACTGTGTTGAATGCACATTATTGATTCATCTCCCGATAATGATGTTGATAAGGTTAAAATGAAAAAGGGAGGAAAATACATGCCCCACTTATTAACCTTGTTGATTTTACCCTATAAAAGGTAAAAAGTGACTTTGAAATATCTTTGCACACTTGGCTCTTTGTGATTGTGACATTTGAGCTCTGACAAAGATGTTGGTTCCATATGCTTCGCACCAATTTAAGTGCGTCTGTCGATACCAGAGGCCCGCTGCCTATGGCCCACCTGTAACTGGTTGAAATCTCTCCACGTTTTTTATTTATTTTTCCTGCTTTTATCACATTTTTAATTTTTTTGGTTAAAATTTATCGGGTTACGGTGTAGGTTAGGTCCTATAGCACATACGATAAACAAGTTAGTGCGTAGGGTTAACCTAGGTAGGTTAGCGTCGGAGTAGCTTTTAGTAGTGCACCAATAGGTTAGGTTACCGCGTAGATAGATTTAGTGCATAGGGTCTGCAAGAGGGCGCATGGGGTAGATAGAGTAGCGCCTTGGGGGTTTTAGCGCATAGGGTTGACAAGGTAGCACAGTGGAGTGACTAGTTAGTGCGTCAGGGGTTTTAGTGCCTCGAGTAAAGTGCTTAGCACATTGGTGGAAAAGAATAGCGCATAAGTAGCAGCTTAGCGCGTAGAGTCCAAAATTGGTAAAAAAAGGTTTAGAAGAATGCGTCGTGGGTCGAATAGATGAGAGAGATGGCTTAAGTGTGGATATGTGTCAGCTAATTGCTCTGCTATGGGTCTTGAGTCAATTTTTGTCTTGTTTTGTGATGATGTTCAATTTTTGATATGATGATTGGAGTCTTCTATTGTCAAGATGAATTGCTTTTGATAAGGAGTGCCAAGTTGATTTTTTTTTTATGTGGATCCTGATTTTGAGTTGGATGTGGATCTTTGATTTTTTGCCTTTTGAGTTAATATCTAATATGAGTCCAGATTCTTGATTTTTGACGATTCCTGATTTTGATGCTTGCGATATGGATTTTTTATGCTACTTGCATTATAGATTTTTGAGTTTCTTGCGTTATGAGTTCGTCTTTGATTTTTGATATGGATATTTGATTTGATTTCTGGTGTTATGGATCTTTGATTGCTTGCGTTATGGATTTTTGACTGATTTCTCGATATGGGTCTTGGTTTTCGATATGGGTCAGATTTTTGATATGGTTCAAATTTTTGATATGGTTTGTGATTTTCGATATGGGTCTTGATTGTCGATATGGGTCTTTCATTGATGTTGTGTTCTTGAGATGCTTCATTGTTTCAAGTTGATTTTTCTATGATTGAATATATCAGATAGATTTGGGAACTGATGATAGACACTTGTTGTTTTGCAGGCAGAGCTTGGTGTGCTTCAGTCTTGAGAGCGGTTTCTGAGACCATGGTCATTGATTCTGCGCTTATCACAGGCTAACAATGATGTGATTGAGAGATGTGGGTTATCCTCGTTGTTAGATATGCCTTGGTATATCATTAACTAGGGTTTGTTGATAGCTTTGGCAGAGAGGTGGCACAATGATATGAACACCTTCCACTTGGCTACGGTCGAGATAACAGTCACTCCAGAGGACTGTTATCGGATTCTACAGATTCCTATAGTTGGCGCCCTATTGTCGTATGAGAAAACTGAGGAGGGTGGGACAGAGGCTCTCCATCGCGTCTTCTAGGATGATCAGATCTGTGAGTATGAGATCCCATGGAAAGAGTTTTTGGATTTTGGTTACGCTCCACTGCCATCTGTACTAGCAGGTTTCATTGGTGGATTTACGTGTCCCAACTGTAGGTCGAAGGGACTAGTCATGGGATGGGGATTGGTGCTGGAGGACATGGTGACGCAGGGTTGCAGGTTTGAATGGGGGTCTTGTATGTTGGCCCATCTTTATAGAGAGCTTCACTAGGTGGTGTATCTGGGATACACTAGTTTATCAGCTGGGGTGACATTGTTACAGGTGTGGGCCTGGGAGCACATTCCTGTGTTGAGACTGCTTGCAGACAGGGATAGGCTAGTTGGGCGAGCTTATGTTTATGGGTATATAGGTGTAGTTGTTAGTGTAAGCTGGGAAAACTAGAGCACTGGCAGAGAGCACTGGATGGTATTGATACGGTCATTTGGAGACTGTATATGGATTGTGAGGTGTGGGCCGAGGATGAGCTGGAGATGCCCTATGTTTATATGTCGAGGTATCTGATCGAGCGGACACACCCTTTATTATCGATCCATTCTTGTATAGTCGTGTTCAGCACTAGTATGGTAGACAGCAGGGGATGTCGCAGGGAGCTTGTTTATATGCTCGTCAGCGACAGGATGTGTCGGAGTGGGGGCCCACTTTAGATAGTGTAGTAGCGGTTGAGGAGTACATGACACTGGCAGGATAGATCTAGGATTATGGGGCTGGGGTTGTGGATGTTGGGATGAGAGAGGATTTCTTAGCTTACTTTATGGTACATGTAGTGGCACATATATCCGATCTGGTAGAGATGCTACCTACCTTTGATGATGATGAGGATGAGCAGCCACCAGGCAAGGGGGAGCCAGATAGAGAGATGAGGAGGGAGAGGAGGTAGGAGAGGGAGGTGGAGATAATGGAGGAGGTGGTGGAGGAGGTGGTCGAGGAATTGATGTTGATAGAGGGAGAGGGGGTGGTGGATTAGATAGAGGATGAGGGGGAGATAGAGGAGGTGGTGGATTAGATACAGGATGAGGGTTGGTTCTTGGTGCTGGTGGGTTTAGTAGGGTTGGTGCAGTGGTAGCGGTGGTGGGTGGTATAGAGGATGTTAGGAGACCTGCCTAGAGGAGGAGATATGATGTTCTACCTCCATCAGCGCCTCAGACAGGGACAGGTGTGGGTGGGACCACGACACATGTACCCGTTCAGATTAGGGTACCCACCCATCTACAAGATTCATAGATCTGATCACTATAGGTCACAATGCAGGAGCTGCAGGCACAGGTGTTAGCACAACAGTGCCAGATTACGCAGATTATGGCAGAGTGGGATATAGAGAGAAAGCATCAAGGCTGGGCAGAGGATCTTGTTGACAGATTGGAGAGAGTGATGGTTGGTGCCCTATTACGGGACACGTTGAGGGAGATACAATACACAGCCAAGGAGGTCGAGTACTACAGGTGTTTATATGAGGAGGTGGTACCTAGAGGTCACAGAGCTCCTAGCTATGCTTTAGTGGCGTCTAGTCGATCTGACTGCAGTCATATGAGGACAGAGAGCAGAGATTTTATGGGACCTACTTGACATGATCCTCCTATTGGAAATCCAGGGGCTAGGACATCTACTGCGAGACCGTCAACCTCAGGAGATAGTCATACTTGAGAGACTTGTCTCTGTTGTTTTTTGATCATTTTGTTGTATTTTGATAGACATGATATGCCTTTTACGTTCCGACCATTTTTGAGATATATATGGCACTGATTTTCTTTGATCCACATGTGATGTGTTATTGATGATGATTGATGATATGCATTATGTTTCGATATGATGATTCTATGATGATGATGTGATGGTTAGATAATAATACTCTTGATTTTGATGATGATGTGTGATTCATGATGAGATGAGAATGTGATAATATATTGATTACTTTGATTTATGAGATGTATCTTGAAAATGAGATGTATGACAATGATAATGATGTGAGATGTATCTTGAAAATGAGATGTATGATAGTTGTAATGGTGTGAGATGTATCTTGAAAATGAGATGTATGGTAATGATAATGATGTGAGACTAATGCAAGATTATAATGATATGCAACTAAATGTAAGATTAAAATGATTGGCAACCAAATGCAATTTAAAATGATACGCAACTGAATGCAAGATTAAAATGATATGCAACTAAGTGCAATTGTTAAAATGATATGCAACTGAATGCAAGATCAAAATGATATGCAACTAAATGTAAGATTAAAATGATGTGCAACTAAATGATCACTTTAATTCTGTCATTGTCATTCCTTTGTAGTCACTTGTTTGTGCTTTGTTTTTTGTTTGTCATCATTGAGCTTCTAATATGTTGAAAGTTAATACAAACATAATTGTATAATTGAACCATAATGACTTGAGTAAAACTTACATGGATATTTGATATTGCAAGGCGACACAAGCACCGAGGTATAATTGAACCAAGATGACCTGAGTGTTGCTTGCGTAAAATAGACAAGAGTTAACCATTTGCATGTACAAAGTAGAAAATGTCTTCAATGATATGTTTCAAATCATGTCTCAAGACAGATTTGCACCATACAAATGATCGCCTCACTGACAGAAAACAAAAGAAAAATATCAAATTCCTTCGTTGCTTTCTCTATCTCAATGCAACCTCGAGTAGCTCAAGAAATCTAATGATTTAAAATTAAGATACAAAATAGTAAAAAATTCATGCCATATGTAAACAAATCATAATTCAAAAAATCATCCATCATGTGTGTGTTAAAGTTGTAGTTGGATAATGGTCTTGTGTTCTAGCTTGATGAGCAGTTGGTGACATTTGTTCTCTTAGCATGTTGCGATCCTCGTTTGTTTGTTTTTGGAATGCTATAGTAAGAGGAACGTTGCCCCTAGTAATAGGTATGTATCAATGTGGATATACACGTTGATCACTAAGCCATGGTGGGATACGATATTGGGAACTATTTTTGGATAATCAAGGATAGTGACTATGCTAAGTATGTCCGGGATAGTGTTGCGTTAATAAGTGTTGGGCGATGGCCTTTAGCTGAGATTGGATGGATCAAATGATATGAGTACTGATAGATAGAGGAGTTTTTCTCTCACAAATAGCATCTGTTGCCAAGTTTTCAATACTTGTTTTATTGCACTTTTTTATTTTTTATTTTTTTTATTTTTTTGCTTTTTTCTGATTTTTTTTTTTTTTGTATTTTTTTGATTTTTTTTTTTTTTATATTTTATTTGCTTTTTCCATACATTAGATGACTCAAGTGTAGAATTTATTCAAATGGATATTGTTGGTTGGATCGTCGAGCATGTCCCCTTTTGAAGTCGTCAACTGATAGGCACCTGATCTATAGGCTGAGATGATGACAAAAGGACCCAACTAGTTAGGTTCAAACTTACCTTTCTTTTCTCGAACTTTTTGATTTTGAGGAAATTTTCCTTTAGTACAAGATCACCGACTTTGAAATCCCTAGGGATAACTCTATGATTGTAACTTTTGCACATTCGTTGTTGGTATGCCTTAAGATGGTCATAGGCATGTTGTCGTTTTTCATCCAAAAGATCTAGTTCATGGAACTTGTTGACTCGATACTCCTCATTTGGTATGAGGCCCTTCAAAGATACTCTAAGAGATGGGACTTCTACCTCAAGAGGTAAAATTGCTTTTGAACTGTACACCAATGAATATGGTGTAGCCCCTGTAGGTGTCTGAATACTAGTCCTGTATGCGCAAAGTATCGGATTGAGTTGTGCATGCCAACCCTTACCCGCATCATTTACTATTTTCTTGGGGATTTTTCAGAATTGTTTTATTTGATGCCTCTGCTTGACTGTTTCCCTGTGGGTAGTAAGGTGTAGAGAAGCGATGTTGGATTTTGAATCGCTCACATAGTTCTTGTACATCTTGATTTTTGAAAGGACGCCCGTTGTCTATGATGATGGAGCTAGGAATTCCATATCTACAAATGAGATAATTGAGAATAAATGAGGCGATCTGATTTCCAGTTACAGTGGTCATCAGGACTACTTCAATCCACTTTGTGAAATATTCTGTTGCAGTGATAATGAACTTATGTCCATTTGAAGAAGGATGAATTTTCCCTACCAAATCGAGTCCCTATTGACAGAAAGGCCAACATGTGGTGAACAGTTGTAGTTCTTGTGCTGGTGCATGGATAAGATTGCCATGAAATTGGCACTTAGTATATTTCTTTGCAAATTGATAGGACTCTTTCTCCATTGTCGGCCAGTAATATCCCATTCTCAGAAGTTTCTTAGTGAGAGTAGGATCACTTGAATGCATACCATAGATACCCTTGTGAAGCTTGTGTAAGGAAGAGTCAGACTCGTTACGATTGAGGCATCAAAGAAGAGTACCATCTAGACCTCAATGGTAAAGTGTGTCAGCAGTTAAGGTATAGTATGTGGCCTGCCGGATGAAGTTGCATTTTTGGTTGTGGGATAGGTCGAGTGGAAGGATATTATTCTTAAGATAGTCATAGATTGTTCCATATAGAGGGGAGTCCAAACTGGTTAAGGCATAGATGACTTGGGATGCAGAATTGTTGTAGGTTGTGTAAAACAATTGCTCTACCAGGAACTCGTAAGGACTCTATTTCTCTGGAATTTGCAGTAGTGAAGCGATAGTGGCCATTGCATTGACCGCTCAGTTGTCCAACCTTGGTATTTGTTCGAAGGTGATGTGTACAAAGTACTATTTGAAATCATCCACCATTCTATTGTACGGCAGCAACTTATCATACTTTATCTGATATTCATCATTGATCTGATTGATGACTAGTTGAGAATCTTCATAGACTCTCAGTTCCGTGATTTTCCATTCCACAGCCATTTTGATTCTTGTCACCAGAGCTTCATATTCACCGATGTTGTTGATGCAAGGAAATATCAGTCTATAAGATCATGGAATTATGTGCCCTTATGGAGTGACAAACAAGATGTCAACACCTGATCCATGTTGGGTTTAAGAACTGTCAAAGTACAAGGTCCGCTGCTTGGGTGTGTGATGGGAATAGGTATGGGATAGACTAGCCTAGTCTATGCTCCTTGATACTTTTCTTGGATCACCAAGTTTTCCAACCACACCCTAGGGTCTCTAGGACTTCCCTTGTCTATGGAATCCCCTGACCTTTCCCAATCCACCCACCAACAACCTGTGATACTTCTCCTAAGGTCACACCTACTCACAAGCATCAAAAACCCTCACATAGGCTAATAAGGGTTTAGCTCCTCCTACACCTTCTTAGGTCCTAGCAAGGATAGGACAGGTCTTTGACATGGTTTTCCATCCATTCAAGTGCCCCCCAAGAGGTTTTAACCTTCCACTTTGTTACCGATCTCACTATTTTGCTTTTTTCCCACAAAATAGGGCTACAAGGAATGTGCCCAATTAGGCCTCCATTCCAAACTTCTAGGGCTTCCTCTTGCAAACAATGCATAAACTTGTGAAACTTCCCAAAAGGACTGCTAATAATTTGGTAAGAGCTCAAATATTTTCTTGGTTTTGGGCCTCCAAGTGTCTGTACACTGCCCTAGGTGAATTTTGGGTTTTTTATAAGGGTTTTAAGGCCTGCCTAGGTCACAGTGATGGTTTGTTGTCTTTGCCACCTTATCTGGATTGATGGAAGCTCCTCCTTCTCACCAATGGTGCTCCACTCACCCCTCTACAACTCCTCAAAAAGGTGCCTCCTTCCTTGTCCTACCTTGCTCTCATGGACCTCTGCAACTTCAACCCTTCCTAGCTGGTCACAGTCTAGTCTTGCCTAGGAGTGGGTCTTTGAAAAGATTTCCTGCATCTTCAGTGACCCTGCTTGCTCTGGGATACTGTACAAGGTCTTCACTCCTATTCCCCATGGTTTCATGGTGTTTCCACAATGGGGATAGGAGTTGTCAATCCATTACACAAAATAGTCCAAAACTGGACAGTGAAAGAGTAACTTCACAAAATAATTACAAAACACACAAAAACCTGCACAAGAACCTAACCTAGGTGCTCAAAATGAAAGTATAAACACAATGCAAGACTCTCAACACCACTCAGTTTACAAAACAATCCATTATCAACCTGTTAATGCTCCAATTGTGCTGACTGGCAACAAAAACATAGTCACAGTCAAGGTCTTTTCTCTTGGCCGTACAATCTGACATCCACCCCTCATTTTAGGGTTTGCAACAATTTATAGTGTCTCTACCTCAGTTGGTGTGCCATGGTTAGGGTTCCTAACGCCAAACTAAGGTTATGACCTATTTGGTGGAAAAGTTGCATGACAACTTTGAAAAGTTGTCATGCAACTTTTTACAACTTTTCAGCAACTTCTACAATGTTTCTTTTCTTGACTTTTGGGCCTTCCTTGGGATATCCTATGGACACAACCATGCCAAAAGGACCCCAAACACATCAAAGGCACACATACCCTCTACTCCACAAGAAAACTCAACCTAGACTTATGAACCTAGGACCTAAACTAGGACCTAAACAAGACCAATGAGTTCTTGGCTCTTATTACATTTACATGGCTTCTTAAAGAAGCAAAATTCCAACAAAGGTCACATGGAGGAAGACCTTATAAGGGTGCTCCTGCACCATACTCCCCCTCTACACAAAATTAAGGAACTAGGGGAGAGATGAGAGTTGGGTCAATACCAAATTTCTTGAACCTGCTCTCTTCAACCCAAGTGGCTTCATACTCAGGCTGACCTGCCCACTTCACCAAGTGTTCTATGTAGACCTGGTGTCTAGTAGACTTCTTCACCCTTGACTCCAAGATCTCTTCTACTATGGGTTGCTTCACTTGAGGTAAGGCATTCACATCCAAGTCTTGCAGTACCTTGGCTTGATTCTCAGTTTGCCCTGCTATTTCACCTTTGTATAGTATCAGATCAGCAACATTGAAGACTGGTGATATAGCCAAATTTGAAGGAAGATCCACCTTGTAGGCGTTTTCACCATATTTGGATAGAATTCTACAAGGTCCTACCCTCTTCATTTGTAGTTTAGTAGGCTTGCCGCTTTGCATTCTAGCTTTGCTTAAATGGACCATCACATAGTCACCCACTTTGAACTGAACCTCTCTCCTTCTTTCATCCACTTTTGCTTTCAATTTTTGAGTAGACTCTAGGATGGCTCTCTTGACCTGTTCTTGTACTTCCTTGATGGTTTGTGTGAAGTCCTCTACTTGCCCACTCTTCATCTCCATGGAACCAAGTTCTCTTAGTTCACACACTCCTTTAGGGTGTCTGCCATAGACAACCTCAAAAGGACTCCTTCCAGTGGTCCTATTTACACTATCATTGTAGGCATACTCAGCTTGTGGAATAACTAGATCCCATGTCTGCCCATACTCCTTGGTTAGACACCTCAACAAGTTGCCTAACACCATGTTAATGACTTCAATTTGACCATCCGTTTGTGGATGGTAAGCTGAGTTGAATGACAAATTAGTCCCTAGTCTCCTCCATAAGGTTTGCCAAAAATGGCCCATGAACTTGCTATCCCTATCTAAAACAATATTTAATGGGACTCCATGAATCCTTACAATCTCCTTAAAGAAGAGATGTGCAATATAACTAGCATCATGAGCAGTTCTACATGAAATGAAATGGATCATCTTAGAAAATCTGTCTACCACCACATAGATGCTATCCATACCTGTTTTGGTCTTGGGGAGTCCTACCAAAAATTCCATGCTCACACACTCCCAAGGTCTATTTGGGACCGGTAATGGCTGATAGAGGCCTACATTGCTTGATCCTCCTTTTGCCCTTTGGCACACACCACATTGCTCCACATACCTTTTCACATCCCTTGGCAACCTAGGCCAATAGTAGTACCTTTGTACTAGATCCAAAGTTTTATTGACTCCAAAGTGTCCACTTAGACTACCATTGTGTTTCTCTTGTATGAGATTTTCTCTCATGGGTCCTCTAGGTACACATAACTGATTGCCTTTGAACAAGAGACCATTTTGAAGGGTGTAGTCTGCATACTCACCATGAAAATGATTCTCAAACTCCTTGCATACCTTGTAGGCTGATGAGAAGTCCTCATCTTCTTCATAGAGATCCTTGAAACCTTCTATCCCTATGCTCTGCAATTGTAGTTCTTGGACAGTCAACAACTTCCGGCTCAAAGCATCTGCCACCTTGTTAAGCTGCCCCTTTTTATGCTTGATGGTAAAGGTAAAGGATTGGAGGTACTCCATCCACTTCAAATGCCTATTGCTAAGCTTCTCTTGAGTGTTGATGTAACTCAAAGCCTGGTTATCTGTGAACACCACAAATTCCTTTGGGAGTAGGTAATGCCTCCACTTCTTGAGAGACTGAACTAGTGCATACAACTCTAGATCATATGCAAAATACCTCTTATTTGCCTCATTAAGCTTCTCACTGAAAAATGCCATAGGCCTTCCCTCTTGGCTCAATACACCCCCTACTGCAATGCCATTTGCATCACACTCCAATGTGAACAGTTGTCAAAAGTAGGTAAGAGTAGGATGGGTTTTGTGGCTACTTCTTGCTTCAATAAATGCAATGCTTTATCAACTTGATCAGTCCATTTGAACTTAGTTTTAAGGCCTCCTTTTATGGTGTTAAGTACTAGTGCACATATACCACTGAAGTTCCTCACAAACTTTCTATAGAATTGGGCTAAACCATGGAAACTCCTAACTTCAGTCCATGTTTTAGGGGCAAGCCAATTCAAGATTGCCTCCACTTTGCTTGGATCCATCTTCAAGGTTCCCTTACACACCACAAACCCCAAGTAGACTAACTCTTGCTTCAAAAAGTCACACTTCTCTAAGTTGATTGCCAACTTCTCTTCATGCAACCTCTCTAGGACTAGCCTCAAATGTTCAAGGTGCTCCTCTTTGGTTCTGCTATAGATGAGTATGTCATCTAGGTACACTACCACAAACCTGCCTGTGAAGTCCTTCAACACCTCATTCATCAACCTCATGAAGGTGCTTGGGGCATTGGTAAGTCCAAATGGCATCACAAGCCATTCATACAACCCTTCTGTGGTCTTAAAAGAGGTCTTCCACTCATCACCCTCCTTAATTCTAATCTGATGATAACCACTTTTAAGGTCCAACTTGGTAAAATACATGGCACCTCCTAAACAGTCCATCAAATCCTCTATCCTAGGTATAGGGAATCTGTACCTTATGGTGATCCTATTGATTGCTCTTGAATCAGTACAAAGTCTCCACTTTCCTCCCTTCTTGGTTGCTAGTACTACTGGGACTGCACATGGGCTGATGCTCTTCTTGATCAGTCCTTGATCCAACAACTCCTGTACTTGCCTTGCCACCTCCTTATTTTGGTCAGGTGTGAGCTTATATGCTGCCTTATTGGGCAGGGATGCACTAGGGACAAAGTCTATTTGATGGCTTATAGACCTTCTTGGTGGGAGTGTTGCAAGTGCTCCATCACTCACTATGTCTTCATACTCTTGCAACATTTGTTTTACCTCCTTAGGTACCTCTATCTGCAACTTATCTTCCTCCTCCTTTGGCTTCACAAAGATGGCACATCCCACTATCTCCTCTTCATGTAGCAGGTGTAAGAACTCTTTACCAGTATTAAGTAAGACACTAGGTGTTCTTGACGTTCCCTCATCACTCTCTGTTAGAGACTGAGTCTTAAAGGTTTTGCTATCCTTCTTGAAGGAAATGGAGTTCTCTTCTACATCATAGATCATCTTCCTATCAAATTGCCAGGGTCTACCTAGCAGCAGATGACAAGCATCCATGGGTAACACATCACAAAGGATCTTGTCCTTGTATCCTCCAATAGAGAACTCTACCCAAGTCTGTTCATTGACAAGCACACTTTGTCCTTGATTCAACCAAGTCACCTTGTAAGGGCTAGTGTGGGGTATCTTTGTAAGTTTCAACTTCTTGGCTGCCTCATCTAATATGATGTTATCAGTTGACCCTGAATCAACTATCACCTTGCAAACTTTACCAAAGATTTTGCATCTCACCCTAAACAATGCTCTCCTATGCTTAGGTTCATCTTTAACCGGTTGTCTTATCAAGACTCTATTGAACATCAAATTCTCTCCAATCTCTGATTCAATATGGTCCACCTCAAATGTTTTGCTGCTTGATGTGTCTTCATGGGCATAAGCAACCCTCTTTCCACTGTTTGATGAGGTAGGCTTGTCAGGGCATCTATAGGCCGGGTGTCCCAATTGACCACAGTTGTAGCATTTCATGGTTGCAAAGTAGGAATTACCCCTGCTGGTACCTCTACCCCTATTTGGGCCCCCTTGTGCACCTCTTCCTCTAGAATAGGCTCCTCTGAGATTGGTTTCACTACTATGTTCAGTCAACTTGGACTCTCCTTGATTCCTTTGCTCATTTGCCTTGCTTTGGTAACCACCTCGGTGATTCATTTGGTCTCTACCTCTACCTCTACCCCTATTGTTAGAGTCTCCCTTCCTCTTGTTCCTCTCTTCCACCTTAGCAGCAAGTTGATGACATTTTTGGACAGTGGTAGGAGTCCATAGGCTTATCTCCTCTTGGATGTTCCACTTTAGGCCACTTAGATACCTAGCCACCTTGATAGATTCCTCTTCTTGGACTTTGGATCTAAGACAAAGCTTTTGAAACTCCTCTATGTAGGAGGTCACATCAAGGTCTTTCTGCTTCAACCCTTGTCTCTTCTTATGAAGTTGGACTTCATAATCCTTTGGTAAGTAGTTCTCCTTTATCTTACTCACCATGGCCTTCCAATTTGCAATAGGTAGCTTTCCCATGCTAACTCTCTCTTCTTGCAAGTACTTCCACCATGTCAAGGCTACTCCCCTTAGTCTTGATTTGGCAACCTTAACCTTTGAGCTTCTGTCACACCTTCACACTCAAAGTGGTTCTCCATACCCTCAATCCATTCCATGACAGTGTCAATGTCCATCCTTCCACTGAAATGTGGCAATCCTTCAAAAGATTTTGTATTCAAAGCCTTAATGGCCTTTACAAAAGGTTCTTCATTGATTAAGGGGTTTGGTTCAAGTATGATCTCATCAAGATCAATAGATTTCTTGCCTCTGTCACTAGTTTCCGCACCCCAGAGTTCTTGTGCTCTCTGATCAACCACTTCTTGCAGCTTGTTCCTTATCTCACTCATGGCATCTTCAAGGAGTCTATTTTTCTCCTTTTGCTCTTCTACCTCCCTATCTAGCTCTGCATTAGTGACCATTATGTTCTCCCCTACTATTCACTATAATATAAAGACATGCACGGTCCACCAAATCTTTAACTTGCTCAGATACCAATCTGATGGGAATGGGTATGAGATAGACTAGCCTAGTCTATGCTCCTTGATCCTTTCCTTGGATCACCAGGTGTTCCAACCACACCCTAGGGTCTCTAGGACTTCCCTTGTCTATGGAATCCTCTGACCTTGCCCAATCCATCCACCAACAACCTATGATACTTCTCCTAAGGTCACACCTACTCACAAGCATCAAAAACCCTCGCATAGGCTAATAAGGGTTTAGCTCCTCCTACACCTTCTTAGGTCCTAGCAAGGATAGGATAGGTCTTTGACATGGTTTTCCATCCATTCAAGTGCCCCCCAAAAGGTTTTAACCTTCCACTTTGTTACCGATCTCACTATTTTGCTTTTTTCCCACAAAATAGGGCTACAAGGAATGTGCCCAATTAGGCCTCCATTCCGAACTTCTAGGGCTTCCTCTTGCAAACGATGCACAAACTTGTGAAACTTCCCAAAAGGACTGCTAATCATTTGGCAAGGGCTCAAATATTTTCCTGGTTTTGGGCCTCCAAGTGTCTGTACACTGCCCTACGTGAATTTTGGGGTTTTTATAAGGGTTTTAAGGCCTGCTTAGGTCACAGTGATGGTTTGTTGTCTTTACCACCTTATCTGGATTGATGGAAGCTCCTCCTTCTCACAAATGGTGCTCTACTCAGCCCTCTACAACTCCTCCAAAGGATGCCTCCTTCCTTGTCCTACCTTGCTCTCATGGACCTCTGCAACTTCAACTGTTCCTAGCCGGGCACAGTCCAGTCTCTCCTAGGAGTGGGTCTTTGAAAAGATTTCCTGCATCTTCAGGGGCCCTGCTTGCTCTGGGATACTATACAAGGTCTTCACTCCTATTCCCCATGGTTTCATGGTGTTTCCACAATGGGGATAGGAGTTGTCAATCCATTATACAAAATAGTCCAAAACTAGATAGTGAAAGAGTAACTTCACAAAATAATTACAAAACACACAAAAACCTGCACAAGAACCTAACCTAGGTGCTCAAAATGAAAGTATAAACACAATGCAAGACTCTGAACACCGCTCAGTTTACAAAACAATCCATTATCAACCTGTTAATGCTCCATTTGTGTCGACTGGCAACAAAAACACAGTCACAGTCAAGGTCTTTTCTCTTGGCCATACAATCTGACATCCACCCCTCATTTTAGGGTTTGAAATAGTTTATATTGTCTCTGCCTCAGTTGGTGTGCCATGGTTAGGGTTCCTAATGCCAAACTAAGGTTATGACCTATTTGGTGGAAAATTTGCATGACAACTTTGAAAAGTTGTCATGCAACTTTTTACAACTTTTCAGCAACTTCTACAATGTTGCTTTTCTTGACTTTTGGGCCATCCTTGGGTTATCCTATGGACACAACCATGTCAAAAGGACCCCAAACACATCAAAGGCACACATACCCTCTACTCCACAAGAAAACTCAACCTAGACTTATGAACCTACGACCTAAACTAGGACCTAAACAAGACCAATGAGCTCTTGGCTCTTATTACATTTACATGGCTTCTTAAAGAAGCAAAATTCCAACAAAGGTCACATGGAGGAAGACCTTAGAAGGGTGCTCCTACACCAATGTGATAGTGAGTACATCCATTTCTGGAAATTCCACCTGTAGTGGTTGTTTATCAGGTAGTGGTGCTTCAGCCAGTTGATCTACAATTACCTATCCTTTGATAGCCTGACATTCTGTGTACTGGATATCAAACTCACTAAGAATCATGACCCATTTAGCCAATCGGCCTGTAAGAGCTGCTTTGTTGAGTAAATACTTGAGAGGATCAATTTTTGCTACAAGCTTGATTGTGTGAGCTAGCATATAATGATGGAACTTTTGAGAGGCGAATACCACAACTAAGAAAGCCTTCTCAATGAATGTATAATTTAGCTCATATCTATTTAAAGTTATACTGATGTAATATATAGCTTGTTCTTTGCCTTCTGGATCGTCTTGTGCTAGCAGTGCCCCCAATGATACTTCAGTTGTTGATATATAGAGAATGAGTGGCTTGCCTGCTATTGGTGGTACCAAAACTGGTGGATTCGTCAGATATTGCTTGAGTTGGTAGAATGATTCCACACACTTGTCTTCCCATCTGAAAGGTATGTTCTTTTGAAGAAGATGATTGAATGGGAGACATTTATCTACTAGTTGATCTATGAATCACCTGATAAACTGTAACCATCCCTGTAAAGATCTGAGTTGGCTAATGTTCCTGGGAGGTGGCATCTCAATGATGGCTTGTACCTTTGCTGGATCTACTTCAATGCCCTTTTTTGACACAATGTAGCCTAATAGTTTGCCTGATGTGACCCCGAAGACACACTTCTTAGGGTTTAGTCTGATCTTGAACTATTCCAATCTTTTAAATATTTTATCTAATATGCCCAGATGTTCTGCCCAGGTGAATGATTTAGCCAGCAAATCATCCACATAGTCCTCCATGAAGGTATGCATCATATCATGGAAGATTGTCATCATGAATCTTTGATAAGTTGCCCCATCATTTTTCAAGCTGAAAGGCATGACGTTTCAACAATGTGTTCCCCATGGATAGGTGAAGACAGTTTTATCTTGATCCTCTAGGGCAATCTTGATTTGATTATAGCCAGAGAAACTGTCCATTAATGATAACATCACATGGCCTGCTGTTAGATCCACAATTATGTCAATGCTTGGTAAAGGAAGTCATCCTTCGGACATGCTTTGTTAACATCTCTAAAATCTGTGCATATTCTGATGCTTCTGTCAGGCTTTGAAACTGGTAAAATGTTTGAAATCTATTCAGCATAGTCTATAGGTCAAACAAATCTGACATCTAATAACTTCTTAGTTTAGCTTTGACCAATAATGCCACATGTGGATTCATCTTTCTTAATTTCTGTTTGACTGGCTTAGCTACTAGAGCGATGGATAAATGATGCATGATTAGGTTCAGATCTATTTTGGGCATATCAACATATGACCAAGAAAAATTGATTTGCTTTTCCTTGAATAATTTGATAAAATTTGGTTGTTCATCTTCTGTCAGTGATTCTGCTAGGTGTATGGTTTTGACTGTTGCTTCAGTACCAATGTTTATTGATTGAGTTGGCTCAATCAATATGGGTGACCTCTCTTGATAATGTTTAGGAAGACTATCAAGTCTCCCATCTTTAGGTGCCTCAAAAAGGTTTTCACCTGCAATTGCGTCCTTTATTTTTACTTTTTTGTGATCTAATAATGCCCTTGACTGGTTTTCAGCATTAGATCCTTTGTTTATTTCATTTTTTTTACTGAGAGAATTGGAAATCCCCTGATTGCAGATATCGTTTGTTCACTGGTAGAGCATGTTTCTGGGTTGTCTGAGCATAGATATTGGACAATGGATTCATCATCTGGGAAAATTGGTATATCATGGTGTTCAGGGTCTTCCCAGTCTATGAGATCAAGATATACAAGAAGTAAGGAGTCATTTGGTGGATCGAGATCGGTTGCGGTAAGTATCATGATATAGGCCTCATTATAGTTGTTTGGGAGACTGGTTAGGCTTATGATATTGTCAAGGTCTTCGATGGTATTATCTTTGATGTAGCCTTGTTCGTATTGTTGCCGCTTGTTCTCACTAGCCTCGTAGATATGTCGTGGTCTAAATTCAAGTGGTTGAGACTCTGCGCCTTGTCCCTCCTGAAAAAGGGGTGTGTATGAGTGAATGGTATCTACCTCAATATCTTCAGTAATATATGAACAACTACCCCATTCATATTAATTAGAATCAGTTTTAGAATTACCGTCCCAGAGTATCTTGCTACTTCTAACAGTTATGTTATATGGTGAGAAAAGATCTCTGACAATTGATATGACACTTGTAGTTTTTTTCTGATTTGGAGTCGGAGCCTTCTTGTACCCTTTGCATTTGTTCATACACAGTTTCTCCTCGGGGATTAGTAATTTCTTTGGGCGATGGCTCTACTTTGGTTTGATCAGGTTCTTGCACATGGTGCACTTTCTTATAAGAGGCTTCTTCCCTTTGAATGGCCAATTCCTCTTGTCGTTTCTCTTTTTCATGGTGCTCTTGCTCTTTCCTTGTCGTTTCTGTTGCTTGGTGTAGTGCCTCTTGCCATGAGTTTTCATTATATTTCTTCTTTACTCTCCATTGAGGTTTATGATATTTATTTTGCTTTTGTCTAGGTGGTACATGTTATCCATATCCTAGCCCTATTTTATCTCTTGCAAATTGTGAAGGAAGTAGAAGAGGTTCTGTAATGCCTTCTTCAAATTTTCCGATAGGTCCTTTGTTGTTGTATCCCATATGTTGCATGATCCAGAATCCTTTTCCATATTGTTGTGTTGGTATGGAAATCTCTATGGTAGTAGCTCTGAATTCTTCTTCATCCTTGTATAGCCAACTAAGGATGTCTTTCTCTTCTGATTCATTTGCTAGTGTGCTCAATTGGATAAATTTGCCATCAAACTTGGTGATGGGATCTGTTGTTTGATGTGTTGATGTAGAAGGTTGTCCATAAGATTCTGGCGATGTGGGTGATTTTGATAAACATAAGGGTTCAAAAGAGTACTACCCCATGCCTTGATCTTTGATTTTCATCTTTTGTTTGAAGTCTATGGAAAAAGACTTGAGTTCTTCTTGATGATGATTGGGTACTGAGGAAGCCTGGACTTTCCTCTTGTGTGGAACCAGGTTGCCTTGAGCTGCCCCCATAGCATTGCAATGTTGAAAAGGGTTATTATCTGCTAATATGGAAATTTCCTATCCATTGTACGAGAACTTGATACACTAATGATATGTTGAAAGTATTGCTTGCATTTCATGTATCCAATGACAACCCAATAGAGTATTGTATGTTAAGTCTATGTCCAAGACTTGGCACATAGAGTCCTTTAGTATGGGTCCTACCTAAATAGGTAGTATTACTATTCCTTTGGATGACCTTTCTTCATCATCATAGGATTTGATGGTGATCTTCTTGTTTGGGTCAATAGACTACTCAGAGAAGCCTAATGCATGGATAAAATTTAAAGTACAGATATTGAGACTAGCTCCCCCATCTATTAACACTCATTTTACTCGATATTTATAGACTAAGACTTTGATATGGAGCAGAGTGTTATGTGGATGATTCAGGGAGACGTCATCATGTTGGGAAAAGGTAAGGTTATGAGGCCTTGTCATATGAGCCACCATGGCTTGGAATTGACCAATGTCCAAATCTTTAGGAATGTTTGTTTCCACAAGTGCTTGCTCTAAGATGTCTTTATGTTTTGCAGAGAGTTTGAGTAACTCTAATATGGATATCTGAGTGGGAGTTCTCCGCAGTTGATCAACCAGGTTGTATTAGGTCTTGGGGATAGTTGTGGATGTTGATGTGTTCCCTTTCAAGACATATTTTTGTGCTCTGGTTGTCACATTGATCGATGCATGTTCTTGTTTGTCCTTGATTTTTATGACATTTACTTGATTGTCATCTGTCGATATATGATTGATGGTGTTATTATATAGTTGATTTATACAAGCTCCTCCGGTATCATTTGATGTTGAATCTCCTCCCTTGTTGTAATTTGGAAGAGTATTTTTAAACGCATCATGGTCACTATTTGTTTTAAGACCATCAACTATTAAATCGCCTCTATCGATCATGTCCTAAACAATGTTCTTCAGCCTCATCCAATCATTTGTGTGATGTCCTTTGTTTTAATCAAAATCACAAAAATGTGAGCCATTCTACCAAGGTGGTTTGACTTGGGGTTCAAAGTTGTTCACGGGTGGCAATGTGATAATCTTATTCGCCAAGAGTTCTCGAGATGCTGATTCTAAGGTTTTCCCTAATGGTGTGTAGATGCGGCGATATGGGAAGGTGTTGGTGTTGCCTTTCTGGTTTGCATTATTCCCTTGGTTAGTTTTATTGCCTCGGTTATTGTTATTTCCTTGTTTAGTGTTATTGGTTTTTGATGTTGAAATTCCTTGATTGGTATTTTGTGGATAAGTGTTAGTGCCTTGATTAACACTTTTTTTTATTTTTGTTGGATGGTGGATTACCTGATAAAGCCAACACTGGTTGTTTGGACTTCACATTATCAACATCAACTACCCCATCGTTAAAATCGTTTTTGTTCCTTGTCCAAAATCTAGATTTGTCTAAAGTGTTGTTGTTATTTTGATCGTTAAATGGGTTAGTGTTTGATGAACTAACTCCTTCCTTAAAGAACTTCAATGTTCCTTTCTTGATGCAGGCTTCTTCCATTTGGATTATGTTTTCTATCAACTTGGCAAAAGATTGTATGCATTGGAGTTTGAGTTGATAACTCATCTCACTATTCATATTATCAATGAAGATTTTTATCTTTTATTTTTCAGTTATGTCTCGAGGATATCTCGAAACCATGTGTCTCCACTGTTGAAGAAACACCATGAATGTTTCATTGTTCTTTTGTTTGGTGTTACACACATCCAGCATGGTGATTGCATGTTGAATGTGATAGGAGTATTGCGTGATAAATTTTTTTACCAACTCATCAAATGATCTGATGGGAGGTGTAAGTTTAGACAACCACTCTATTGTTTGCCCTCCCAAACTTCTTGGGAATAGTCTCATTAAGTAAGTGTCATCATGAGAAAACTCTAGGCTCATGGTACAAAATTCTCGACCATGACCACGGGGATCACTCTTACCATTGTACTTGTCATACTTTGGTATATCTGAATTTGGGGGAAAAGATACCATACTCAATCTCCAATCAAAAGGATACAAACAGATTTCATCCAAGGAGTATCGTACTGTAGTTCCTTGTTGCATGTCCTGCATTTGCCTTTGCAACGTTTGGATTTGTTGAGTAAGAGAAACCATGGGTGCATTTTTTCTCTGAGGGAAACTTTCTTTTCTTTCATTATGATTGTCTCGATTGTGGGCATGATTATGTTCATGGATGTTGTCTTGCTCGTGTATGTTTTCAGGATCATGTGTTTCTTCTTCTCTTTGTTGGTCTTGATAGGCATAATTTATAGACCTTGTTCTTAAAATTCTCTCATCTACATTCGTTAGGTTTTCGGTATCGAAATCTTCAGGAATTTTAACTCCTTTGCTTATTAGCATGAGTAGATATTTTTCCTTATCCGCTTCAATACATCTTTCTATGAGCCTTTGGAATAATGGGTTTTCTTGACATTCTTGGAGAAGTTCTTTTGTGATCTTTGTTTTGTCCATATTGGCATACTCATCAAAAGGGTTGGATAATCTATGACCCATACTTGATTCTAGTTGTGATTCTCTTTGTTTGTTTCTCTGAGATTGAGTGACAATCGGCATTTAGTAAATTTCTACCATGATGAATTATTCGTATTCTATGGGAGTTCTGGGTGGTGTTGGCGGTTCAGGTCGAGCTTTGTTATATGTGATACAGAACTTTGGGAATAAAGTGAGGTTAATCCTTCATCCACTATTTAGGCTTTGGTTGAATGCCTCTTTCTGAATGTAATCCCTAATTCTCAAAGGTTCTTTGTCAAACTCATTTGTTTTGCCTTAGATATACAATCTTGTTATATCTTTCTTTTGTGATATTCATTGGCCTCTAGATTTTGGGTTGCTATAGGAAAATTATTACACTAGCCAAAGACAAAAAGGGCATTTTTTAGCCTAAATGACATTACAATATATATGAACGATCCCCATTCTATGGAAAATTTAGTTTCAGGTTGGTCCTCTTATCTAATTCTTACTTGCTGATATCTAAAAAGTCCATCAATAAAAGAGTATATCTCCCTCTCAATAACTAATTCTATTATTTCTTATATAAAAGGAGTAGGGAATGGCTCACATGTATGTATGCTTTATTCAATTGCCAAAAGTCTACACATATTTGAATTTCACCTATCTTCTTATTTTTTTATCACCATAGGGCTAATCCATTCCGAGTCACTTAGAGGAGCAACTGGTTTGACGATATCAATTGCTAGCATTATATCCAATTCTATTATTACCCCTTTCTTCATGTTATGATTAAGGTGGTATGGTCTTTTTCCATGTGGCTTAGCCCCTTCCTTTAGTTGTATTTTCATTGTGCCCATTTCTTCCTTGATCCCTTTCATCTATGTGAAAGCCTAAGCAAAAAGCTCCCCATACTCCAACAATAATTTGATTACTGATGCAACAACCTATTCTTCCTAGTAGTCTATTGCCTTGGGCATTTTTGGGTTGTTTGTGTAGACGTATAAATCTGACCACTTTCCTAAGTGAATATTTAATATTCATTTTAATCTCATTCCTTTATTTAATTAAACTCTATTTAATTAAATTCTTCATATTGATCTATTTGATTAAATGAATTACTTAATTTATTTAATTAAGTTCACCTCAACCTTTTCTAGCCTTTGATTAAATTAATCACTTTATTTGATTAATTCCCCTTTCTCCCTTATTAATTAAATTTAAATTTAATTAAATTGATCCTTGCAAATAAGTAAATCAAATTTATTTATTTAATTCCTCACTTGTATTTATACAAGTTGCATCTATTCAGTTGAAATAAAGTAATTTTATTTTAATTAAAATCTTTTTTCCTCCACTTGCATTTTCCTACATCTCCCACTTGCCTTCTAACCCCCCTTCTAAATTATTCTAAGCCCTTCCAATTTATCCAAATCCATCTCCTAAATATTGTCACAATCCTAAGCAAAGAGAAGTCACTTCTCAAAGCCTCTAAAGTCTTTGAAAACCATTAAAGGCTTTATGTCCTCAACAAGTTAACCCTCAAAGTCCTCATAACCATTAATGGTTTTAACTCAACCTTCTTGCATGATTAGAGAATTTCTCTCTAACTCAACCCTCATCTAACCCAAGGGTCTCATCAAGCATTCATGGCTTTACCCTTACTTATCCTATTAACCCTTGCACAAGAGTTTACCCCTTGGGTAAAAGCTTTATCCAATGGATAAACCTAACCTAACCTTAACCCTTACCTTCTAAGGTAACCATCATGTATTCTCAAGCATTTAATGCTTCTTACATCTCCTCTCAAGAAACCTCTTGTTGATAATTTTCACCATTTCATTGGTGAGAATTGTGGCCATGGATTGATTAACTTTCAATCATGGCCCTTGTTAAGATTATCCAATATTGACCATCCATTGCCCTATTTTTCCTATAAATACAACTCTCATTCTCTCATTTTCAGAAATCCAAGTCTTTGTGCATCAAACTTATAGTCCAATTACTAAGCATTTTAAGCATCTCTTTGTTATATCATCATAGTAGCATTTAGAAGCATTTTAGTATCATAAACTATCCATGTTAGACTAGTATATCATTGCTAGGATAATTAGCTAATCTTATCATCATCTTTATGCTAGCTTAATTATCATAGTTTCAATATCATACATGTTAGGAATGCATTCATGCTTATAATAAAAAATCACTCGTTCTTGGAGTTGTCATTCCTAAGTCACTTTGCTCAATGATCTGAGAGAAAATACATTGACTTCAGGAGTCCTGTGAGATAGAGAACAATGGGACACCCCTTGGGAAGTTGAGCTATTCAATATAGTTCCTCTAACTTGCACCAAGAGTCTCATTGGTGTGTGGGCCCTTTTGAAACTGAATTTTATGTTTATGTCGCCCTCATTTCCCACACACATTTCTAGTGCCCACCATGGGGCTCAACCCCATTAATCATATCATTTTTGATGCAGGAGAAAGATTTCAAGCACACGGAAAAGTTGCTATAGTGCATAGGGACCTTTCATTAGTGCATTCAAAGCAAACACTAGCACTTTCGGTGCACTGTTCAGTGCATCAGACCCATTCCCTAGCGCATATAGAACCTACATTAGCGCATAACATTTGGGTTTTTATTTTTGTATATTGGAACAACAACGTAGCACATTTTGTAACCAATGTAGCGTATTCGGTAACCAGTGTAGCGCATCTACATCTTCCTGTACCGCATTTGTGCAACAATCTAGCGCATGACTCTAACACAGAAAAGGCAAAAACTATAACCGAAAGGAGAAAATTTAGGCTTGTGTAAGCCCGCTATAGATTCTAGTTTTTCACTCACTTTCTTCTTGTAGGCCATTTTCTTGTAGGCTTAGAAAAAGTTAAAATAGGAATTTTAATTCTTTCTAACTTTTTTTTTATAAGTTGGATAAAAAGAATTCACTTTCTTTAAATTTGAAAAGAATCTCATTTATCTTTTAGGTTTAAAATTCACCACATCTTCATTTGGGTTTTAAAAAGAATCTCATTGTTGGATAAAAATAACAACAAAACAAACTTTCCATTCTTGCAAGTTAGGCAAAAACACTTCAAATTTGGGTTTAAAAAGAACAAGAACATTTATTTTTCAATTTACAAAAGGTAAAAAGAACTTCATCTTCCTTTGGTGTATAAAAAGAACTTGATGCCCTCTTAAATGGCACAAGGTTAGCAAATGATAAATAACACGAAACCGTTAGTGTTAGTCAATCAAAAACTAATCTAAAAAGGCATACCAAGAGAGACACTAAAAACATGCAAGCATATTTAACTATCAAAGCAAACATGATGAGGTATCTCTAAATACCTTCTAACATGCTCTTAGTTTCTTTCTCCCTTGTTCCTCTCAGCAGCTTTTTGCACTATGGATGCTTATGGAGGATTGAGATTGTAGTATAGCTCTAAATGTGAAATGAAAAGCTAATACTATGCTATTGATGCTAAAATGATTTATTTTATCCAAAATGATAAGATATTAGTTGATTATGCTAAAATGCTCTCTAAAAATGCCTATAGCTTAAATGCATGCAAGTTTTCAGGATCTGGATTATGAAAAAATGGGCTCTATTTATAGGAAAAATGGAGCAATGGATGGTTGAGATTGAGCAATCTCAACAAGGGTCAGGATTGAATGATTTCAAATCCATGTGAGAGCTTTCAACCCAATCCCAGGATGACAAATGTCAATGTGAGATAGGTTGAGAGGGGAGGGAATAAGCATTAAATGCCTAATATGACCTTGGGATTTTAGAGTCAAGGTTGGTTGAATGAATAAAATCTTTATTCAAAGAATAAAGCTTTTATCCAATGGATAAACTCTTGTGCAAATGAGAAATGGATGAATATGGTCAAAACAATAAATGTTTGGGGGGACAAGTTTGAAATAACCATAAATGGTTATGTAAGAGCCATAAATGGTCATGTAAAAGCCATTAGTGGTCTTGGAAGACTTTGGGGGTTAATTTGTTGAACACACAAAACATTAAATGATTTTCAAAGACTTTGGAGTCTTTGAGAAGTGACTCCATTTTGCTTAGGAATGTGACAATAATTAGGGGATGGATTAGGCTAATTAGGAAGGGGTTAGAAGAATCTAAAAGGGGATTAGATTTTGCAAGTGGATTTGGTGGGTGAGGAAAAATAGGATTTTATTAAAATAAAAATTCATTTATTTCAATAAATGTGTGCAAGTTGCATTTGTAGGAAAATGCAAGTGGGGTGGGGATAATGATTTAAATAAATGTTTTATTTAATTTATTTAAAAGAGGAAAAAGAGATTTTAACTAAATAAATAGATTTTGTTTATTTAATTGATTGGAATTTGATTTAATGAATTAATTAAAATAAATTGAATAATTTATTTAATTAATAGAAGAATGTTTGGGGATGAATTAATTAAATATTAATTTAATTAACTGATGGCTAGTAGATTTTTAATCAAATAAATAGCGAATATTTATTTAATTAAACCGAACAGATTTGTGTGACTACATTTGCCCCTCTTTGAGACGGTGTGGTTTATCACGTCATTTCAAAGAAAGAAAAACTGGTGTGAAGAAAATTCCCCATAAAAATGTAAATTTAATGGGTGGTATGCCCCCTCGAAAAATGGGCCGAAAAATTTCAAAAAATCGGGCGATCTCTTAAAAAAGAATGAAAATTGGCGAGGTGGTAGAAGAGAAGAATTTTAGGCATACGGGTGAAAAATAAAAGAAAACAGGGGAAGAATGGAGAAATGGGGGGCTCGGGAAGTTCACGGGGACCACGGTGATGAGCGGGGCGAAGTGACGGTGACCATGAAGGGTATAAATGGGGTGAAAGGAGTGAAAACAGGATCATTTGTGACCGCGACCATTTGAAAACCAGAGCTCTGATAGGGACATTTGGAGGAGCGAGTAGCAGCCAGGATGCCGATTCTGATCACCGAGCACAGATTCGAGCGAGTCCGACGGTTCCAGCGTCCAAATGACTACGGACCAGCGGTACGCAAATTCGAAAACTTAATTTTTGTGCATTTTTGCTAGGTGTTTAGCTGAGTCCAAGTCAAGTCGGAGCAAGAGCGCTGGAACTTTGGTTTTGGCGCTTTTGCTCCATGAATTAGCGCTATTGTGCCGCAATAGCGCTATTGTCCCCTGGTTTGAGCGCTTTTGCCCTGCATTAGCGCTATTGTATGCAAGTTTTAGTGCTATTGATTAAGTAGCACTATTGCTGGGTTAATTGAGAGCTATTGAGTTAAAATAGCGCTATTGTATAAGGGTTTTAGTGCTTTTGTAGTTTGAGCACTTTTGTATAGCTGATTGAGCGTTGTTGTTAGAGTTGTAGCGCTATTGTTAGGAAACTAGCGCTTTTGATGGTAGAATAGCGCTTTTGTCTAAGGATAAAAAGATGCCCTAGTTTGGATGAAGAAAAATCTTCCGATGCCAATGATTGATGGATGGCGAGGTGAAGTGGGAGTTGTTTTGAATCATAGCAACCTGATGAGACTTAGGTCATTTGCTAGGATAAATGCCTGTTGAAGTCTAGGGGGCCATGATTGCTTACCTGTTGAGACCCGAAGATACTTGATCAAAGTATCTGTTGATAGTCTAGGTTTAAACTTAAGAAAGTTTGAAAACAAAACAACTGATATTGATTGATGAATGTCCATGTGCAGGAGGATCTGCGCGTGTTGTAGTTACGCGAGCGCCATCCTGCGACACAGGGGTTGCGGGACCGATTGACTCAGGCGGAGATAGACTGCATTGCCGCGACGGGTTTATACGAGGTGATGCACATGCCCGTGATTCGTATGAATCACAGTTTGATCATAGCATTAGCAGAGCAGTGGCACAGTGAGACGTGCACTTTTCATTTGGCACAGGGGGAGATGACTGTGACCTTAGAGGATGTGTGGCGCATCCTGCGGATTCCGATTCGAGGAGAGCTGGTCACATACGATAGATCCTAGGGGACTGTGGCAGTGTAGAGGATTTTTGATGAGGATGTATATATTGATGATGGCTCGATCGCGTGGGAGGATATAGCGGCACTATATGAGCCTCTTCCAGCAGTTTTGTCAGGGATTATGGGAGGACTGTTGTGTCCAGACAGGCGGTCACATGGGTTAGTGGTGGGATGGGGACAGGTTATCGAGATGATGATGACCAAGGGGACCCGATTTGCATGGGGGCCGTGCGTGCTAGCGCACATGTATCAGGAGCTTCATGAGGTAGTGTACCGGGGGAGGGGTTCCTTAGCAGTGGGCATGACACTACTACATATTTGGGCGTGGGAGCACCTACCAGTGACTCAACCAGTGATTCTGAGATTCCGCGCAGTGGATCAGCCATACATGTTTATGTACAGCAATATGATGAGTCAGCCCCACTTGGGGAAGTTAGAGTGGTGGCGGCGGGCATTGGATGACCTGGATGCAGTGATATGGTGGCCATATTTGGAGTGTGAGCCATGGGATGATGACGCAGAGGTACTACCTTATGTCTTCATGACCCGATTCCTCATTGGGAGGACCTCATACCATGTAGAGAGACAGGTGCCTGGGAGAGTGATGAGGCAGTTCGGGCGGTAGCAGGGACTGCCTAACGGATCTGGAGAGTATGCGCTGGTTATTCGAGAGAGTTATACATGGGGTCCAGTGCTACCTTATGATCAGGCACTGGCAGAGTTTTGGACACTGCAGGCGAGGCCATGGGACCTACAACTGAGGGTCATTGATGCAGGGGTGACAGATGAGTACACGCAGTACAGAGCAGCACACCCGATCCCACGAATATCAGATCCAGCAGAGCCGATCCCAGCGTTTGAGGATGAGAGGGGACGGAGACGGAGGAGGGCAGGAGGTCGAGGAGATGGAGGAGGAGGAGGTGGAGGTGGAGGAGATGGAGGAGATGGAGGAGGTGGTGGAGGAGATGGAGGAGGTGGAGGAGATGGAGGAGGAGGTGGAGGAGGATTGGGGATGTGGAGCCAGCGAAGAGGGAGAGGTGGACTGCCTCTACAGATCCCACAGGGACCACTGATACCGAGAGGAGTTCAGCTGAGTGGGGTGGTGCTGCGGGAGAGAGAGATACTGCAATGGAGAGATTGGCGGAGCTGCAGGAGAGAGTGCGGATTGGAGTAGGAGCACAGGGGCAGCTATGGACACCGGGGAGGGAGCCACTAGAGATCTACGGGATCACATTATAGTGCGCTTGCAGATGCAGATAGAGGATTTGGAGGCAGAGGTGGCAGCTAGGGATGTGCAACTATTTGCACGGGAGTCAGAGCTGACGGTGGTGCTGCGGGAGAGAGATACTGCAGTGGAAAGATTGGCGGAGCTGCAGGAGAGAGTGCGGATTAGAGTAGGAGCACAGGAGCCTACAGGGGAGGTGATGAGGGAGATGCGGCGAGCTCAGGCGGAGATAGAGTACTGGCGGGGGTTATATGAGCAGGTGGTGCCAGTGAGTCAGTGAGCTCTCAGTTATTCGCAGATGCGACAGGCGAGATCAGAGCGATCACAGAGGATGCAGAGCAGTGGGGGTGTGATGGGTCCTTTGAGGAGGGAGAGATCAGGGGATGTAGGAGGGAGTGGTGGTTCGATGAGGCCTCCACAGAGAGATGGATCAGATGGTGCAGGCACCAGTGGTGGAGTAGAGGGAGGTGTTGGGACAGCATCTGGCCATAGTGGCATTTGAGAGAGCATTTTTGCATGCATATATGTATTGTATCATTGTCTATTTTTTGGACTGTATCTTGGATGGCTCTTGGTAGCCGATTTTGTAGACTTCATTGTACTCTGATATATGAGATGATATATATGAGGAGATCCCATATTTTGATGATATGTAGTTGATTATGTATGGATGTTTATGATGAGTTTATTGCTTAGATGGATATGTGTATATGTATGCATTGATGAGATTTTCCTTATATGCATGTTTTGATGATGATACTGACTTATGAATGCAGGTTTATATATGTATGATTTGTTTGATTTTGGATGTAATGCTTTTATGTATGTAATGTCATGATGATGATGTATGCTTATGATGATTTATGAACAGGATTTTGGTGTTTCCTATTTTGATATAATGATGAGATGATGATGTTAATGCAATGGTCGAATGAATGATGTTTATGGGTGAATATGCATCTAGATGTTTGTCAAATGAAGGCAATATGGATAAACAAAATGTAAAGTACAAATGTTTATATGATAATGTGTTAAATGAATGCATATGCATAATGGATATAAAATGTTAAGAACCAATGTTTTGTAAACAAATGGATTTATGATTCTAAATGCTTAAATATGATTTAAGTACAAATGATAATGTGATGATACTATAACTAATGTTTTAATAACTGCACCTTAATGCAAAAAAAGAGGATAAATGAATGCAAATGTGAATGAATCCTAAAATGAGCATAATAGGATACTTAGTTAATGGATGAATGAATGCACTTTTTCACTAAATGGATAAATGAATGTATGCAATAATAAATGATAAAAGATGATAAGATGATAATGGATAATTGACACTAAATGAATGCCTAATAAATGATTTAAAACAATCAAAGACAATTTGATCCCATGAATGAATCTAATTATTGATGATTGATGCAATGATGCAAATGATTTAATGAAAACTAATGTCAAAAATGAACTATATGCAATGTTAGGTTAAAAAATGACATGAATGTTCTTAATGCGAAATGTAACTAAATGCGATGATGATATGACCATGAGGAATGCAAGATTTTTTTAAGACTTTGCATGATACATTGATGATGTATCAGAGTACTCGGTCGTGATTGTATCCAAGACCAGCTTTAATGGTCACTTTTGCATAAAAAGCCTACATATGAATGAATGAATGGATGGGTGATATGCAACGGAATGTAATATATAAACAGATGAGATGAAATGATGATCCATAGTGCTCTATTTTCATCATTGAGCTTTAAAATGTTGGAAGAGAATACAAGCATCTTGACATAATGATTCAAGATGACCTGAGTATTCCTTTCATGGATTTTATATAGCAAGTTAATACAAATGACTTGATATGCAAGGGTCAAGTCGACCAGAGTATTGCTTGCGGAACAGACAAGGATTTTATCTCCATTCATGCATGACTTGGATCGTCCTCCTTGATCTTAGGCTGATCATATCCTGAGACAAGTGCATACCATACTAAGAGATAAAAACCTTTATCTAGTTTGGATGAGGTAGGAGGAACCAAAGGAAGAGCATTGTACCTGCAAACAAAAAGTATATACATAAAGAATAAAGAATAAGGATCCTTGGTAATGGTTCATGCTCATATGGTCGAGGTATACGCTGTAGTCAGCAAGCCGTAATGATCCATGACTGCATTTGGCATAAGATCACGTAGCTTGGTGAACTTCCCACGTAGACACCATTAGTACATGCCCCAGAACTTCATCGGAAATAATGCGCGAATGATACAAAACAATGCTAAAAGATCCCGATACAGATAAACGAATGATTGTACTCACCAATCAACCAAGTATTTGATAGCTTAACATAATTTTCTTGTCAAAGAAAACGTCACTTTTGTCTTTGTTTTGGTAAGGAAGGATACATCCTTGTTGAAGATAGTTTTGAGTGTTTGATGTTGATTGTGTGGTCGATTGATAAATGGTCATTGTGTGAGTATTTTGTCAATGTTTGTCTTGGTATCTGCATGGATGAGTATGTACAAGGTGCTGCCATGTTTTTGTGTGATTTTCGATGTTTTGTCAATGTTTTTGGATTTTGAATTGTTTTGAATGTTTTTTTGGATTTTGTGTTGAGACATTTATGAATGTTTTTGGTATTTTGATGATTGCTTGAATGAAGAACTTGAATGAATCATAATACAATGTAGAATCCACTTCCATCAATAGGTTAAGGGCATTGCCCACAGTTTTAGACATGACTATGAAAAAGCGGGATGCTTAGACACATGAAGTATTTATCATAATTGCAGAGAAATAACAAGCCATGGTTTTCGAATGGATGGATGTATGTATGAAGTAGATGTGATCGCAACAAGTCTGAAAGACAATGGAGCCATAGCCTTTACGAGTGACACCTGTTTGCCAAGTTTTCACCACCGTACTTACCCAAGGTGCCACCGGAGTGGTTGTTCACCGTTTGGATGCATGATTTTTCTTTACTTTTTTTTTTGAATGTTTTTGTATTTTCTTCAGGACATTTTTCTGAATGTTTTTGGTATTTTCTGGTATGTAGGGGAGCCTGATGCTCTGTACACCTTAGGTATAAAACCGTTTTAGGTGCATGTTGTTGATTGGATCTGCAAGCGGTTCTCCTTCTGATGTAGCCAACTGATATGCCCCGGACCCGAACACAGCAGTGACAACATATGGGCCTAGCCAGTTTGATTCAAACTTGCCCTAATGTTCTCGGTTTGGTTGGTTGCGAGGATTCTCTCGTAGAACAAGATCACCTACCTCAAATGTACGAGGTCTAACTCAGTGATTGTAGCTTCTGCTCATGCGCTGCTGATAGGCTTTGAGATGGTTGTATGCAGCGTGTCGCTTCTCATCTAGTAACTCTAAGTCCTGAAGACGGGATACTCTGTATGCTTCATCATCTATTAGATTATGCAAGGAAACCCATAATGATGGTATCTCGACCTCAATAGGCAAGATAGCTTCCGCACCATAGACCAAAGAATAAGGAGTTGCACCTGTAGGGGTTCGAATGCTAGTTCGATATGCCCATAGCGCTGGATTTAGTTGAACATGCCAATCATGGCCGGCATCATTGACTGTCTTCTTGAGGATTCTTAATATGTTCTTATTTGATGCTTCGGCCTGACCATTGCCTTGTGGGTAATAGGGGGTGGAAAAGCGGTGTTGGATGTGAAATTTCTCACAAAGTTCACGAACATCCTGATTTTTGAAAGGAAGACCGTTATCTGTGATGATGGACATGGGTACACCATACCGGCAGATGATGTAGTTGAGGATGAATGAGGCGATCTGCTTGCCGGTGACTTGGGTAAGTGGAACAGCTTTGATCCACTTGGTGAAATATTCGGTGGCAGTGATAATGAATTTATGGCCATTGGATGAAGATGGATGAATCTTACCCACAAGGTCAAGGCCCCATTGACAAAAAGGCCATGGTGTTGTGATTGGTTGCAGTTCCTGAGCTGGTGCATGTATCAAGTCACCATGAACTTGACATTTCTTGCATTTTCTGACAAAGTAGTAGGAATCCTTTTCCATAGATGGCCAATAATATCCAGCTCGCATGAGTTTCATGGCTAGTGACGGACCACTTGAGTGAGTCCCGCAAATGCCTTCATGGACTTCTTCCAAAACCTTTGTTATCTCATCTTGTTCCAAACATCGAAGGAGAGTACCATCAAGACCACGTCGGTATAGGGTTTCAGCAATAATGGTATATCGAGCAGTTTGGCGAATGAAGGTTTTTCGTTGGTTATTCGATTGGTTGGGAGGAAGGGTATGATCGCGAAGATAGGTGTAAAATTCACCGTACCATGGGGATTCAGGACCGACAAGGCGACATATCATCTCGGATTCAGGGATATCATAAGCGGGGATCCAAAGCTGTTCTACCAAGAACTCATAGCGTGTTGAATTTTGTAGAAGATCTAAGAGAGATGCGATGGTAGCCATAGCATCAGCAGCTCGATTCTGATCTCTTGGTATCTGCTCAAAAGTGATAGTAGTAAATGATGTCTTTAGAGTGTCCACCATTTGCTTATGTGGCATGAGTTTATCATCCTTTGTCTGATATTCATCTGTTGCTTATCGAATGACCAGTTGGGAGTCGCCATATAATTGTAGTTCTTGTAATTTCCATTGTACGGCTAGCCTGAGTCCTGTGATCAAGGCCTCATACTCTGCTATGTTGTTTGTTCATGGAAATGTGAGCCTATAAGACTTCGGGATGCTGTCACCCTGGGGTGTGATAAATAGAATGCCTGCCCCCAAGCTGTGCATGGTGTATGAACCATCAAAATATAGTTTCCATGGTTGTGTTGTTGTGATCATGAATATCTCTTCGTCTGGAAAATTGGAAATAAGAGGATGATCGCCTATGAGAGGTGCATCGGCCAACTGATCTGCAATAACTTGACCTTTGATAGCTTTACGGTCCACGTATTCGATGTCAAATTCACTTAGACTCATCACCCATTTGGCCAAGCGACCTATTAATGCTGCTTTGCTGAGTAAATACTTGAGTGGATCAATATTTGCAATGAGTTGTATTTTGTGTGTTAATAGATAGTGCCTCAGTTTAGTGGCTGCTAAGATTACTGCTAGGCAAGCTCGCTCAATAGGTGTGTAATTGAGTTCATAGCCCACCAATGTGCGAGAGATGTAGTAAACAACACACTCCTTTCCTTCTGCATTATGTTGTGCTAGTAATACACCTAATGCTGTACTTGTTGCCGAGATATAGAGTAACAATGGTCTACTTGGATCTGGCGGCATCAGCAATGGTGGATTCATGAGATAGTCTTTAAGCGTCTGAAATGCTTGCTGGCATCGGGCATCCCACTGAAAGCGGATGTTCTTGTGTAGCAGATGTGTAAATGGGTGACACTTATCAGCCAATTGTGCAATGAATCTTCGAATGGATTGAAGTCGGCCTTGTAATGTCCTTAGCTGGCTGATATTCTTTGGTGGTGGCATATCCATGATTGCCTTAACCTTTGCTGGATCGACCTCAATACCTTTGCTTGAGACAATGTATCCTAGAAGTTTCCCGGAGGTTACTCCAAAGACACATTTCTTTGGGTTGAGTCGAACATGGTATTGTTCCAGTCTATCAAAGATTTTATCTAAGATGTGGAGATGCCCTTCTCTGGTGAGTGATTTTGCTAGTAAGTCATCAACATAATCTTCCATCATAGTATGCATCATGTCATGGAAGATGGTGGTCATTGCTCTTTGATAGGTTGCTCCTGCATTCTTTAGACCGAAGGGCATTACATTCCAGCAATATGTGCCCCATGGACATGTGAAGGTTGTCTTATGTTGATCTTCTGGTGCAATCTTTATCTGATTGTATCCTGAAAAGCCATCCATGAGTGAAAGCATGGCATGTCCTGCTGTCAAATCCACTATGATGTCGATATTGGGAAGGGGGAAGTCATCCTTAGGACATGCCTTATTCAGATCTCTGAAGTTAGTACAAATGCGGATGCCCCCTTTTGGCTTGCCGACAGGCACAATATTGGAGATCCATTCTGCATAATCAATTGGTCTAATGAAACCAACATCTAGGAGTTTCTTGAGTTCTTTTTTGACTAGCACTGCAATTTGGGGATGCATCTTATGAAGCTTCTGCTTGACAGGTTTGGCTCCTTCTACTACGGTGAGGTGATGCATGACTAAATCAGGATCAAGCCCAGGCATGTCTGCATATGACCATGCAAAGTTGATCTGACACTTCTGGAAGAACTCTATAAATTTAGGCTGTTCCTCTGGAGTGAGAAGAGATGCCAGATGTATAATATGAGGATTTTCAGGAGTCCCCACATTGTATTCTTTGGTTTCCTCGATGAGAATCGTTGATCGTTCCTGTTGTGTACTATCAGGGAGAATGTCAAACCCTTCATCCTCAGGCGGCTCAGAGAGGTTTTCACCATTGGATACACTCTTTCTTTTTACTTTTGTCAGATCAAACAGTGCCACAGTGTGGTTTTCACTGGAAGATCCATGTTTTATTGTTATATTTTTGCAGCTGAAAGGTTTGGCATCCGCCCCGAAGTATGCTGCACTATTAAGTTCAATGGCGAACCCAGCTTTGTGATCCCCGCTTGGTAGGTTATCCCTTAATTCCAAAAAGTCAATGATAGCCTCATCATTTTGGAAGAAGTCAAGGCATGGGGAATTTGGTTGGTTCCATTCGATGAGTTCAGGGTGGATAATGGGCATTACTTCATCGATTAGGTTAAGTGCATTAGATGTATCAGTGAGGGTTAAGACGTTATGGTGAAGGTCGTTAATGGTACTCTCCCTGTCAGAATCAGGCGTAGGATGAGACGTAGGGTCTGTGGAAGATGTTTCTAGTTCAGGAACCCAAGTGGTCTTTATCTGTGCTTCTCCATAAACAGGGATGTCTTTGCGTGGTGGAGGTGGGGATGTGTCTTCCTCATCTGAAGTGTTAAGCTGTACATAATCAAATTCCCACTCATGTGAGTCGGTCTCTAAGTCACTTTCCAGCATCCGATTACTATACCATACTGGGATGTCCTTTGAGTTAAATACTGCAGGTGTGATTGGTTGATGTACCTTTGTAGTGATTGGTGTTGCAGGAAGATTGATGGGGATTAAGGAATCTGGTACAGGGAGTATTGGTAATATTGACTCAGTTGCTTCTGCTGGAACTGCTGGTGCTATAGATGCTGTTGCAGGTTTTGACACAGTTGCCACTGCTAATGGTACTATTGATGGGATGACTGGTTCATTTGGTGGAATAAATGGCTTTGGTGATGGTTGCATTGGGGTTGTGAGTCGCGATGGGTCAGTTGGGATGGTGCTTGAGGCTGCTTTAATGATAAAAGGCGTCTTTTTTGCTGTAGGTGGACAAAATTGTTTGCTGGGTTTTCCTTTGAACTTGAGTTTAGGAAAGATCTCTTTTTCAAAGCCTAGGTCGGTATTACCTTTAGGCTTGAATTCCGACAGCAGGGGTTCATGTCGTCCTTGTTTGCAATATCCCAAAGCACTCTGACCATCATACCCCATTCGTTGCATAATGAGGAGACCTTTGCCATACTGTTCCATAGGAAGTGTAACTCGCGGTATATCAGTGGTGATGGGATCTTTATAGATCCATTCCGCCAGGTCCTCATCTTGTGTTTCTTCCTCTTGACTCTTTCCAAGAACGAAAGGCGTCAAAGCACATGCTGGTATGTTTAGTGGTTGCTGGAGTACCTGCTGTGGTTTACCATGTGTTCTGGGAGAAGTGGGCATTTGTCCCACACAAAAGAGTTGACTCAAGTTGTATTCCCCAGGACCTTCCTCTGCTATCTTCATCTTAAGCTTTTCTTGCTTGGGTATAGTGGTGTTTGAACGGGTAAGAGAGGCTGGACTTATATATGATGTGGAGGAAATGGCTTCTCTATTATTAGGAACGGTAATCTCTGGTTGATGGTTGATATTATGGCAATATGCAAAGGGATTTGCAACGCCCAGGATTGTGATCTCTACACCGTTATGTGGGAACTTGATACATTGATGGTAGGTAGATGGAACGGCTTGCATGGCATGTATCCAAGGTCTCCCTAATAATAGATTGTATGGCAGAGGAAGGTCCAGAACCTGACAAATGATGTGTTTTACCACGGGGCCCACTCGGATTGGTAGTACCACAGCTCCTTTGGATGAACGCTCTGCATCGTCATAGGCTTTGATTGTGATCTTCTGACGAGGATCCACTGATTCGACCGCATATCCCAATGCTGTGACCAACTGTAGTGTACAAATATTTAGGCCGGCTCCATTATCGATCAAGACTCGCTTGATCCTATGCTGGTTAATAAATCCTTCGATGTGGAGTGAGGCGTTATGCGGTTGTTAGAAGGAAGAGTTGTCACTTTCAGAAAAAGTGAGACAAGGTGATGACTTTAGACTTCCAACCATGGCTTGAAATTGGTCTGTATTCAGATTTGCAGGGACTGACGCCTCTTGGAGTGCTTGATCCAAGATAGTTTTATGAGATGACGATAGGCGCAGAAGCTCTAAAATGGATATAAGTGCAGGGGTTTTGTCTAATTGTTCCACAAGATTGTACTGCTTTGGGATGGAGGTGGTGCCTTGTGGAGCTGCCTTGATGGTAACTTTGCCGCGACGCATAACAACATTGCAATTTGAGTTGGGATTTTTGAAGGTTATGGTTGCAACTTGTTCACTGGCATCATACAGATGATTTACAGTGTAATTATACGCAGCCTGTGTATAATCAATAGTATCAGTGCCTCGCCTAGAAGTGGAAGGACCCCTTTGATCTTATGATGGAAGTGGATTTTTGAACATCAGATGATCATTATTTGTTGTTTTTGGGTCATGTCCTTCAATTTCAATTTCTCCTCGATCAATAAGATCCTAAATGAGATCTTTCAATCGGTGACAATTACTTGTCTTGTGCCCTCTTTCTTGATGGAATTCACAGTGTTCAGTATCTCTCCACCAGGCCGGTTTGACCTGAGGCTCATAGTTTGATAGTTTAGGTAGAGTGACCAAATTTTGAGAAATGAGTTGTCGCAATACTGTTTCAATGGGTTCCTCTAAGGGAGTGTAGGTGTGTTTCTGTTTTTGCTGACGAGGTCTAGGTTCATCATGAGATGTGATGCGACCTTGATTAGAAGGAACATTTGTGTTGTTCTGAGGTGGAGGATTCTGTCCTGCAAATCGAACCACAGGTTGTGCATTTTGGATAGTCCGGGCATCCACCACCCCATCGTTGACGATATTCTTGTTTTTATTCCAGAAGTTTGGTTTATCACTATTGAAGCGTGGGTGAGGACCATCTTTTGGTTCATTAAAGATTTTGATGAGTCCTTTCTTGATGAGTGCCCGTTCACATTTTAAACCCTTGGTGATCATATCATTAAAAGAGTCTGTGTCTTTGACATCCAGGTGAAATTCCATTTCTTCGTTTAAGTTGGAAATGAATATTTCCACTAGTTCTCATTCAGGTAACTGAAGAGAACGTCTGCTAGACATTTGACGCCATCGTTGCAGGAATACTGAGAATTGTTCACCTGGTTTTTGTTTGGTGTTGCACAGATCAGCCATGGTGATGTCGCGTTCAATGTTATGAGAGTAATGAGCTAGCAACTTCTGGATGAGTTCCTCAAATGTTCTAATGCCTCCTGGTAGTCGGTAAAACCATGATGTGGTTGTTCCTCCCAAGCTTTGGGGAAAAAGGCGCATTAGGTAGGTGTCTTCATATGCCACTTCAAGACAAGCGGAATGAAATTCTCTGACATGATCACAAGGATCTCCCTTTCCCCTATATTTTTCGAATTTGGGTGTTTCGAATCCTCTTAGAAAGGGTGGCATATAAAGATTCCTATCAAAAGGATAGGGACAGATGTCATTGAGTGAGAATTGGTTAGTCTTGATACCACTATGAAGCTGTTGGGCGAGATTCTCGACTTGTTGCCGCAACATCTCCATTTCATTTGGAGGAGGAGGTGGTGGGTTACCTCGAGGAATGTTATATCTGATGGGATCTCTACCTCTTTCTTCTTCATGGTGACTTTGTCTTTCTGATGCTTGTCTTAATTGGGCAAGATCAAAGTCTGAGGGGAGTTTGGCTCCTTCTTGAGCGAGTTTTAAGAAGTGAGCATCCACATTGCTCCTGAGTATTTCATCAAACAATCTGTTAAAGAGAGGGTTATGTTGAGCCCTTTCTATTGTTCCAGGAGTAGGAGTACTTGGGTTTTCGTCATTCGCATTTCCTCCAAGTGCTTCTTGGAATTCATTGAGATTTTCCTCTTCTTCTTCTTCTATTTCTATTTCTCGTTGTCGCGACTGGGATCGGGTTTGAGCCATTTTGTTTATGAGTCTTTGTTGAAATTGCATGAAAATGATGATGAGTTTTTGATGAAATGAGAGATTGATGATTGGTGAATTGTGTTGCATGTGGATCTCTTAACACTTTTAAGGTAGATGTAACCGAAATTCCTTCTTTGAATTGCTTGCTTGTTTGATAAGATTTGATGTGATAAGGTGTAGAGAAATTTGAGATGTGTTATAGATTGAACTACCTATTAATGAGATGATTCACTCATGAACTAGTTTTAACTTGCGTAGATGTGTCTCTTAGGATGAGCTTATCCTAGATGTAGAAACAATCTAAAAAGTGATGTGAAGTGTTTGATTTCAAGCAATATCTAAAAGAGAACTTGGAACAATAACCTCTTAATGTTTTGAGAGTTGGGACGGATTGATGATGAAGTGATGATGTATGAGTGAGATGATGGATGAAAAATGTTTTCAACTTCAATAAAAACTTTGTGTCACAAATGGGACAAACTCTACCTCTTCCCTTTCAGGTGTTGGAGGTATTTCTCGAGCTGTGTTGTAGGTGATGCAGACGTTTGGGAAGAAGCTGGGATTAATCTTTCCTCCTTGATTTTTGTGATAACTCAGAGCTCTGTATTGCATAAAAGCTCTGCGGTTCAATGATTCTGAATCAAATTCGTTTGTTTTACCTTGAAGGTATAGACGCATGCAATGTAGAAAGACTCTATGGGAGACAAAGATTTGTCGATTGATATAGAAGAATTTCCTCCTTTTGATCAAAGCCTTTGAGCTTAATGGTCTTCTTTTCAAGTTGATATTCTGATGACACTTCTTCTTTCGCAAGATGTGAAGAATGGTCATAAAGTTGTTGACTCTTTGTTTGCACTTTGTTTTTGATGTTTTTGGTTGTTTTGACAGATGTTTGGTTGGATGAATACTTTGTTTTGGGAAGTGATTTTCTGATTTTTCTTTGACAAGAAAACAAAGCAAGCACACAAACACAAGAATGTTGCCTAAAAGGCACAAATGAGTATGGGTCTAGATTAACCCAATCCTTGGACTTGTATATGACCCTTCCTTTAGATGTATTTTAAGGTGTATTTCCAAAGCCTGAAGTCGGCTTAATTTGCACTTGGTCTGTAAAACGAACACACTTCAAACACTTTTTATCCCTAAGGTCAAATGGCCAGTTGTGATAAATTTAGCCCACATCTTGATATTTCTTTGACTTTGGTACTACATACCTTATGAATCCCATCGTGGCAGGTAAGGATGTGATATACTAAGTCTTGCACGAGCATAACAAATAGATGATCCCTATGATGGGGGAGTCACCACTTTTATCAAGCCACAAGTGACTTTTCAAAAAGCTATGTTTCTACTCAAGGAAATATGTATGGTGAGTATCTTGGGAGCAAAACCATCTATGCTCTTGCACTAAATTATATCGCAAATATTCTCAATCAATAGAACGGGTGGGCTACTACTTAAAGGTGTTTAGTCATGTTCGATGTTTTTGGACATAAGTTCATTCTGCAGTGACTCACTTAAGAGCCTTGTAACTGGTGGTGGGGCCCATTTGTCCTTTCGGCCAGTTACACTGTAGGAACAGCTATACCCAAGGCTATAGCTTTCGCTCTCACCTGATTTCTATAGCGGCTCGAAGGATTTACCGCTCGAGGTCATTCCCAAGAGTATCGATCCCTTGGCAGGCCTCTCTTAAAAAGATAAAATTTTGAGTGTTACTAACACTTTTCTCTTGCACCTAGGACCATGAAAGCCAAGGGAGAGGATAGTGTGTGTTAGAGGTAGGACCACTCAACTGACCTTTGTGCACAAGTGTGCCAAACACAAAAGACACTTGTTCTTTTTAATCCATCATTTCAAAATGTGGTCTAACTATTTGGAGATGTTGCTCCAATAGCCATGGTGTTCTTTTTAATTTTCAAAGGCAATGTGTTTGGTAATCTAGAATTCGAAAATCCTGGTCAACTTAATGAAAAACACATTTGCATAAAGTAAATCGCTTGTGCAAAATTGAGACAAGTTGATTGTGAATTTTATTTGCACCAAAATTGAAGTGTGGCTTGTGATTTTTAAGTTTGATGCAAGGAAAACAAAGTTGTTTGTTGATTTTAAGCACCAAAAGACAATTTATCCTAACTAGAAAGCAATACAATTTTGTGTTTTGTCAAGTTTTTAGGCACCAAAAGACAAGTTATCCTAACTAGAAAGCAATACAATTTTGTGTTTTGTCAAGTTTTTAAGCACCAAAAGACAAGTTTGTGATTTTTATGGTGAGTTTTTAACCTGCACAAACAAAAACGTGTTAGTAAAATCGATGTTCAAGGGGGGGCTTCCACAAGCCTAAGAATTTCCATTTTTTGTGGTTACAAGGCGATTTGGACGACACTCTGTTACAATAGCACTAGTCTGTGTTTAAGCAGAGGCGCTACTTAACACAAAAGCGCTTAAAGAAGGGGAGAGACAGAGAGGCCAAAAGCGCTAGAAGTTTGTCAATAGCGCTAGAAGAACTACCAAAGCGCTAAAACAGTTACAAAAGCACTAAAATTTGGTCAATAGCGCTATTGTAAGAACAATAGCGCTAAAAGCGTAAACGACGGTAGCGCTGGAACGTCAATAGCGCTAAAACGCAACCTGTGTGACACTTTCAACAATCAAACATGTTAGTTAAAAAAAAATGATATGTTTTTGGTGATTCGATTCATGTCGGGTTCACCAAATGATGCCCTCCTAAATGGCACAAGGTTAGCAAATGATAAATAACACAAAAGACACGAAACCGTTAGTGTTAGTCAATCAAAAACTAATCTAAAAAGGCATACCAAGAGAGACACTAAAACCATGCAAGCATATTTAACTATCAAAGCAAACATGATGAGGCATCTCCAAATACCTCCTAACATGCTCTTAGTTTCTTTCTCCCTTGTTCCTCTCCTCTCCAAGTTCCAAAATAGTGTAGCTCTCAGCAGCTTTTTGCACTATGGATGCTTATGGAGGATTGAGATTGTAGTATAGCTCTAAATGTGAAATGAAAAGCTAATACTATGCTATTGATGCTAAAATGATTTATTTTATCCAAAATGATAAGATATTAGTTGATTATGCTAAAATGCTCTCTAAAAATGCCTATAGCTTAAATGCATGCAAGTTTTCAGGATCTGGATTATGAAGAAATGGGCTCTATTTATAGGAAAAATGGAGCAATGGATGGTTGAGATTGAGCAATCTCAACAAGGGTCAGGATTGAATGATTTCAAATCCATGTGAGAGCTTTCAACCCAATCCCAGGATGACAAGTGTCAATGTGAGATAGGTTGAGAGGGGAGGGAATAAGCATTAAATGCCTGATATGACCTTGGGATTTTAGAGTCAAGGCTGGTTGAATGAATAAAATCTTTATTCAAAGAATAAAGCTTTTATCCAATGGATAAACTCTTGTGCAAATGTGAAATGGATGAATATGGTCAAAACAATAAATGTTTGGGGGGACAAGTTTGAAATAACCATAAATGGTTATGTAAGAGCCATAAATGGTCATGTAAGAGCCATTAGTGGTCTTGGAAGACTTTGGGGGTTAATTTGTTGAACACACAAAGCATTAAATGCTTTTCAAAGACTTTGGAGTCTTTGAGAAGTGACTCCATTTTGCTTAGGAATGTGACAATAATTAGGGGATGGATTAGGCTAATTAGGAAGGGGTTAGAAGAATCTAAAAGGGGATTAGATTTTGCAAGTGGATTTGGTGGGTGAGGAAAAATAGGATTTTATTAAAATAAAAATTTATTTATTTCAATAAATGTGTGCAAGTTGCATTTGTAGGAAAATGCAAGTGGGGTGGGGATAATGATTTAAATAAATGTTTTATTTAATTTATTTAAAAGAGGAAAAAGGGATTTTAACTAAATAAATAGATTTTATTTATTTAATTGATTGGAATTTGATTTAATGAATTAATTAAAATAAATTGAATAATTTATTTAATTAATAGAAGAATGTTTGGGGATGAATTAATTAAATATTAATTTAATTAACTGATGGCTAGTGGATTTTTAATCAAATAAATAGCGAATATTTATTTAATTAAGCCGGACAGATTTGTGTGACTACAGAACTCATTTTCGTTTTTGCAAAGGATAAAAAGAACCTCATCTTTATTTTGTACAAAGCAAAAGAAATTTTCATTTATCGACTTTACCTTTTGTTGACCAATATCACGATTTCTTTTGTTGACTAGGATTTCACTTTCTTAGATAGAAAATCTTTGCTACGAAAAGTTAAAAATAACACCATGCTTTTTGGAGCAAAATCTCCAAGTAGAAGTTAGAAAATCATTGTCTTGAAGGATAAAAAGAACCTTGTTTTCTTTGTGTCGAAAGTGGAAGGTATATGCTCTCCCCTTAACTAGATGAGCAAAAAGCCAAACCACTTTTAAAATATTTATTTACTTCAAGCATTTAAATCCTTTAGCAAGCCTATCCTCCTGAGTTTCTCTTAGAGTGCCATTAATGGCCAGTGAGAGGGGAACGACCTAAGTGGGAAACGACTTTATCGCGAAGTGTTCCAACTCACTATAATCAAAAGTGGAGGCTGACGAAAGTCCCCTTCAATAGTTTTGCTTAGTGATTAGACTTCCCCTAGTATCTTTAAGATACGTAAAGACTTTGTTCTAAATATTGGGAAGCCTACCGAGGGAGTTTATCACTGAAGACCGAATGAAAGCCTGATTAAAAACTTTAGCATTAGAAGCTTTGAGACGAGTCAGTAACCAGATATTTTCAATATCATAGTGCAAGGGTGGGGAAGAATCCTCCCCCAAGATCACTCACCATATATCTCCCAAGATAACTACTCAATTGTGAAGCAATTCATTTTGAGTTAATTTCTAGAAAAAGGCAAAAAAATGGGCTTCCCTAGGGGGTGACAAGGTTGTTTAAGTTGACAGAGTATCAAGACTAGTGGGCTATGATATTGTTGATGACCCTTGAATAAAGAGTCTTCTTGATTTGTCTTATTTGTTATCTAAACCTGTGAAAACATCAAGGATTTGAATGCATCCTCACATAACATACACTACTTGTCTAGCATAGGCAAAAAAATTTCTCTCTTTTATGTGTCGTGTTTGCAATTTATTTTTCAAAAAATCATCCATCTAAAACACAAGTGTTAAAAATCCAAAAATGGCAGAAGCAAAGAAATTAGGGCAGATTGGCACATAAGAGCAACATCCTACCGTGTAGCAAACATTTTGTAGTGCATTTGAACCAAAACATAGCGCTTTCAGCAATCATATTAACATATAACCAGTATCATACTGGTAAAACTTTCAGTGGCACTTTTTTAGTGCCAGCCTAGCACTTTTAGACATCAGTGCCATGCATCAGAGACATATCCTAGCACTTTCAACTCAAACCATAGCACGTATTGAGGACATATTAGCGCATAACTCATCCAACCAGGGAAGTTTTAAACAGTCTGAATTAGCGCATAGGAGAGGCATCTTAACACATAGAGAGCCTTCTGTGGCACATTTGGAACATACATTAGCACATTCGGTCTCTGTCTTAGCGCATGATAAAAACTAAGAAAAACAGAGAGCAAATCAGACATTTCGGGAAAATTTCATCAATAGTCTTGAGTACCCTTTCAGGTCTTTTATCAAACTCAACAGTCAAAATCTGAATCCAATTATCAGAGAAAAACAATTCCAAAATCAACAAGGTTCTTTTAGAATAATTTTTTTGAATCTAAAACTAGCTCAAGATAAGACTTCATCCAACAAAATTAGGCAGTATCATAACAGTGATCAAGGTTCCACCATCCAACGGATTCTATCAAAAACAACGTACCTAGTTTAATCCTTAAGTTGTCAAATCAAGTTTCCATATCGGGAAACTTTTATCCATATCATTTGACACACTTTGTCGTGGAGGCAAATCTAACTAAACCTCTACTTGATAAAGTAAACTTGAGTATTCAAATGAAGTATCCAAATCCAACATCAACGTCAACCTTTGATCATACGTGTATGACCACTCCTCAGATTTTGAGAAGAACAAGTCTTCATCACAAAACTAAGTTGAAGAAGAGACAACCTAGTTCTAAGGCACTTGCGAGAAGGAATAAGTTTCTCTATATCAATCGCCAACTTTTTGCATCACATCACTCATTCTTTCGTTACATGCAATCGACAAGAACAAATTGTATTCTCATTAAGATGAAAAATCGATCAACTATACAATGTGCATGAGCCTTCTTATAAAGGCAATGTTATAGGGAAATGAGAGAACACAATCATGACATGTGGCTCAATGAGATACAAGGGTAGGTAGAGGTAGGTAGGAGAAATAATAGATAATTCCACTAAAGGTGGATCACCCACAAAAGGTGGAATTATCATTCCACTATAAGTGGATATAAAAATGTTATAACAAGATAACACCACCAAAGGTGGAATTTCTCCTACAACCATATTCCCTAAGTGTCTCATATGCAAATTACTTTATTGTGCATTATCCTAAATCAACTGAAGCAAAGTGTAATTACATGAGACATAAATTAGACCAACAACTATATTATGCTCAACACTTTTATAAACTTCATTCGTGACTCTTTAGAGGTATATTTAGATGATTAGACCATATATGTGCTTGTTAAAAAATTACATTCAGACACTTTGAACAATCCTTTAGAAGTGTAGGAGAATGCTGATTTTTGTCGACCTAAAGTAGTGAATCTTTGTCATTCTTTTTGACACTATACGAGGACATATTTTTTCCAAAGAAGGATTAATGGCATGCTTGATGAAGATTTCCTTAATCATGAATCTGTCACCTTCAAAAATAGCTTAAAAAATAATGACATTTCTTGGGTACACTAGGTATCATTAAAAAATCATTAATGGATATGCTACTATAGTTGCACCACTAAAGGAACTACTAAATTTTAGGTATCATTAATAATTCATTAATCGATGTTACTATAGTTGCACCACTAGAGAAACTACTAAAAAATTAGAAAACAAATAGATCCATCACCTAGACAAAGTAATGGCAATAACCAAGCTGGATACTCTAAAATAAAAAATAGAAGAAGCCCCCATCCTTATTTTTTTGGATTGGCCATTTCTCTTCCACATTCATGTAGATGAATTTGGAATAGCTATAGGATCAATACTAGTATAACCTAGAGGAAATAAGGAATAGATTGTAGCATTTTCTAATAAGAAATTATCCCAAGCATGGTAAAATGACACAACTACTGAATGAGAATCCTTAGCCATGGTTTATGCTTTACACAAATTTTGACACTACTTGCTAACTACTTGCTTCACATTCTACACCAATCATGAGCCCCTGAAGTTACTATTAAATAATATGGTGATATAAAGATGCATATGTAGATGGCTCTTATTGTTTTAGCAGTTTAATTTCCCTATAATGGTCAAACCTAAGAGAAATAATCAAGGCCAAATTATGTATGTAGGGTTGACAAAAGAGAAGAGTTTGAAGAAGTTGATGTTGAATACTTACCCAAAAATTACCTCTTCTAGATAATATTAGTACAAGAGCAATTAAATGATGTTATTGAGCTACTCCCTATTAGAACTTACCAACTATATATGAATGCACATGAGATTTAACTACTATTGAGAAAGTCACTATCGTTCACTTTAATTAAAGGAGCTTTATATAAGAGAGGAAGGGACGATGCACTTCAAAGGGTGGTTTTTGAACATTAATGAAAATAAATTATAAGAGAATCACATGAGGAAATTGTAGGAGGACATAAATGTGGAGATTTCACAACACCAAAGATACTACTATCTAGATTATGGTTGCCTATTATATATAAAGATAACAAACAATATACTAAGAAATGTGATATCTACCAAATAACTAGATGATGTATTTCCCAAGATGAAATGCTACTACAAAAAACCTCCTAGCTCAAAATCTTTTTGAGAAATGGGTAATTAATTTCATTGATCTTGTTGACCCTCTGACAAAACTATCAAAAGCAAGATTCATTTTTACCAGTGTCATTACCTAACCAAATGGGAAAAGGATAAACCAACAAAACATTATATTGCATGTATAAAGCTACTAAATTCTTATACAACAATATCATTACAAGGTTTGAAGATCCCCTATGTATCATAAGTGACCAAGGAAAACATCTTATCAATTAAAGTATACTAACAAATTTCATGCTCACACATAACTAGAGTAGTTATAAATCTACAAGAAAATCGGGCAAGTGACTCATTCGATAAAATTATTGGTACCACCTTGAATAAAATGTGCAATGACTATAGGACATATTGAGATATTAATATACCTATATAAAATTGTCTTAGTGGAGTACATACAATTGAGATGTATCACACACACTCTTTGACTAAATCCATGGAACAGAGACTATCTTATGGGTAAAAATTTTAGTCAATAATCTTTGCACAACCCTCACATTTAGATTAACTGATGATGAATCTCTCAAGAATGGGTTAGAAGAATTGCAAAAAGTTGGATAAAGAAATACAATTAGTTGAATCACATTGTTGGGCAAAAAGAAGAAGGAAAAAATCTTGATATGATGGAAAAATTAGGAAAAAATAATTTGAGCTTGGTGATATGAACTATATGACAACAAGTTTAAAAAGCAAGGAAAACTCAAAGTTCAATGGTTAGCACCCTACAAAATAAATGACATCTTGGATTCCAAATCAATTTGGTTTGACACCTTAGATGAAGACATCCTATACTATTATGTCAATAGAGTAAGGTTACAACATTACCACCATGATTCTTGACAAGTTTGACTTGAGGAAAAGTCAAAGTTTTGATGAGAAAATGAAGTTGGCCAGAAAATAGAGTTTAGGCATAGACTAATAAAATCTACCACATTTTACTGCAAGAAGACTTTAGAATAATATCTTTGGAGTATAGGTTGTAGTCAGGGGATACTATCTAAGGGCCACATCCCCTATTTTAGATATAAGTATATAGTCATTTGATCCATTCACCAAAATAACTGCACGAGTAGTGAGTAACAAGGAAGGAATGGTAGAATATAGATTTGGTCAATGTAAGGAGATATAAGGATATGTAGTGAATATATATTAAATATAATGAATATAAATATTTTATAATTCCAGTCTATTTCGTGTATATGATGTTCTTATTTTGATTTATAACTAATCTTAGGGCTAAATATATTTCCTTGTTACCTTAATAGGACTAATTTTGGGGTAAAACAATACAACACCATAAATCCTTAGGGTACAAAACTCTAGTGTACATCCTTTATATTTATGGCTAACAATAATTCTATGATAATAAAATATAGTAGTATAATATCTCAGGTGATTGAACCCCATGCCAAATAATGCTTGACCACACATCTTTTTAAAAATATGTTGGTCGTCCTTGTCCTCCTACATGAAACTAAAATTGATTTGAAGGGGGTTGATCATTTCATGAAATTTTAAAAAAATTGGAACAATTTATTTTAGGATTCTAATAGTTTGGGTCAAGGGTTGATTGTCACGTTGAAGCCTAACAAGGTAACAATTTGAGAGATATGTGAATAAAAAATATGATAATGTGTGAGGTGAGGGATCTCCACTTAAACTTTGAATTTACAATATTCAATATATGGATCAATTAAAATGGAGAAAAAAAGGATCTATGAAATATTCATTTATTGAAATTGATACAAAAGGGATCAATAAGATTATTTTGGAGGGTGATTTTAATGTCATTCGAGATATAATAGAGAAAACTAGTGGTTGAATTTGAAAAATAGAGTGATTAAGGACTTCAAGAACTTTGTAGAAGAACTATGTGATTGTTCTCCAAAGGATGGGCTATACATGTGGATTGATAGGCTTATGGGATTTACTACCATTTTACAAATATTAGATCACTTCTCTATACACACTATTGTATAGAGTAAAAATTCTATGAATTTCCACCTTCGATCACTACCTTATGATGGTTTATATCAGGGTGAAGGCTGCCCTAGTGAAAGGATATTTCAAATTTGAAAGTATGTGGTCTAGTGATAAGGATATGGTTGGACAATAAAAAATGCTAGAAAGAACATTATTGTGGGATAGGGACTAAAAGTTATATATTCACCAAAAAAATCTATAGCATATAAAAGATAGATTCAAGGAATGAAACTTAAATGTCTTTCAAAAATATAAGGAGAGATTGGAACAAGAGATGACAACACTCAATAAAATTTTTATACAATATGGGATTTTCTTGGGTAGGTTTTAAAAAGAAAAGAGTCTACAAAAAGAGCATGAAAAATAATTTGCAATGGAGGAACTATATAGTAAGAAAAAAGGTAGACAAAATTGACTTAACATAATAGATTTCAACTCTAATTTTTTCTCTACTTGGTCAAAGTATGGTGAATTTATAATATGATTAACAAAATTCATTGCTAAGATGGGAATATAGTTCAATCAAGGGAAGAGATTGAGGCATAAGTTATATTCTTTTACAAATCTTAATTGGCTATAGAGGGTGTTGTGGACTATTAGATGGAGGATTCCTTTTTGCTTTGTACTCTTAGGTGCATAACGATCGTATATAATTCCATATTTATAGGCCCCTTCACAAAATAAATGATAAAGGATGCAACTTATCAACTTCATCCAAACAAATCTCTAGACCCAGATGAATTTATTACAAAATTCTACCACGCGAGCTAGTTTTTTATTAGGAAATATGCATGGGAATTGGTCAAGGATTTTAGACAAAAGCTGTATTTTTTCAAAGATATAAATAATATTATTATTAATATGATTATTCCTAAGAATTACATCTGTAAAGGATAAAAGTATGGATCTGTGTCGCATCTAGAGCTAACCCGAGTGATCTGGTCGGACCGATGTGGCATTCACATGCTGCCAACAATGCAAAGGGGTTTTGGGTGATATGCTTCTAGCCAGAAACTCTTCCTGTTAGGATAACTGGTGAACAACTAAGACGGGGGGGGTGAATCAGTTGTTAAAAAATTATACAAATCCAACCACTTAATAACCATAAAACAAAGCACATAAACTTAAATATCGGAATAGCAGAAACAAATGTCCGTAAGCATTAAAACTTAATAATGAAACAGAGAATAAACACAATGTAACCATACCACATACCACCATGATTTGTACATGGAAAACCCAAAAGGGAAAAACCACAATGAGAAGCCTACCCACAGTCAGATAATGCTTCTGCAAAAAGTATGTGATACAATGAGGGGCCTGCACATGCAGGAAGACCAACAGCCTAGAGCGTACTACTCATTACAAAAGAGTCTCACTGACTACAGAGAGGTTAAAACCACCTCAAGATGTTTGGACAACAATCCAAGAGAATGAACTGCCATAGATAACATCTACCATGCCTAGTTACAGTCCCAATTAAGCTCAATGCCGGAGGACTAAATCCTCTTTTGAATCTAGTTCGATCACCAATGATCGACCAACTCCTCTGCTTGAATGATATTACAATATTCGCACATTACATTCCTTGACCATAACCTCTTCCAATAACCATGATACTCTACAAAGAGTTTCTACCTCTTATTTATACAAACCCTAAGGCCTAAACCAATTAGGTCGGCCACCCAAAAGATATTACAATAAGATCATTACATAAACCCATATTACAATGATATGTCATGTCAGCTTAAAACCAAAACAACATTATCCAGTCCACAAATTATCCCAGTAACATGTAGAGAACACGTTAACATGATACCGGTCCATAACCTAGATAGGTACCAGACCCAAATAGATTCGCCATGCGAAAACAACATCTCCAATCAGTTGAAGCACGAACAAAGATCATCTCCTGCATCCTGAATTCCATCTAGAAGTTGCACCAACACCACTTAAGCATCCTATTAAAAGATCTTCAGTAAAAGCTTTGTCGGTAAAACTTTAAACCATGTCGGTAAGGGTTTACAGGGTGTATGATAGCATCCAATCACCAAGTCAAAACCAACTGACCAAAACATACTCCAGAAGCATCAAACCAAACATGAATAATGTCGGTAGCATCAAGTGATAGTCCCTTCTGCCGGTAACACAAGTTCTTCTACAGGTAGCCAAAGTTTGTTTGTTGGTGTCGGTAACCAACCATAACAGCTAGTGTTGATATCAATGACAAAACATCAATGCAACACATAATCAATTCCATCATATTGCCAACACTTCCCCTATATAAGCTGTGAAACAACCCTTTCCCCTCATTTTGCACTGACTAGCTTACTGTTCAATGGGCGAGGAGGAGAAAGGGGAAACTATTTCGACCAGAGAGTTTCGGAGGTAGGTGTTTTTTTAGTTTTTTTGGTTTTTTAAATGTTTTTCAAAATGCAATAATAGTAATATATTAATTTTTTAACTCTTTTCATAATAATTTTGTGTAGTTTTTTAATTTTTTAATTCTAAATAATATTTTAGCTTAAATTTTTTGTAATGTTTAATAATATATTAGTTTTAAACATTTTAATGGTTAATTATTTATAAATGTAACCTACACATATATACAACTTTCCTAGGACACCTTAACACATACTAGAACGACCCCTTAATACATCCAAAGACATATTTTGACCCATTTTAGCATCCTCACATGTATAAAATATAAGATCCTATATGACACAACAAGACCCCTTAAGATCTCTTATGACTATAATGAGCCCTTATGACTGTAATGAACCATAGTAATACCTTAATACAATAATACCTTGTGACCCATAATGACCGAGTCACTAACACCATATGACCCAATGGGATCATATATTGTCATAAGGGCTCATATGGAGTCATTAGGGATCATATGGGGTCCTAAGGGGCCACTCATGTGTTCTAACACATTTGTGGCCTTATAGGACCCCACATGGCCCTTGACGACATCATATGACCCCTTAGGACCCAATATGAGCATATAGGATCACATAGTGTCCTAAGGGGTCATATGTGGTCCTAAGGGATCACACATGTGTTCTAACAGATGCATGACCCCTTAGGACCCCATATGATGTCTTATAATATCCTAGTGTGTACAACATACATCTTAGGACCCAATTTGACCACATAGAATCGCGTAGTGTCCTAAGGGGTCATATGTGGTCCTAAGGGGTTATGCATGTAGATATGACCATAAAGTTTGAAATTAGGACTTAAAGCTTGAGGAATAAGGTATTTATACAAAAACACATGGTAAAGAGGAATATTGAAATTTAACATTTAGAGTCAAGGATCATGGATTTAAAATAGCTCAAGCATTAGAGCAATAAACACAAAGGTATGACAATCTAAAAATAGCTTTGAAAGGACCAAATGAAGATCAAGGTTAGAGATACTTGATATCATAGTGTTGGAGGATAATAAGACCTTAAAGCCTATTGGGTTTGGAACTTGAAGGTGGAAGGTGGATGGGTAGGTCTAAGAAAATAGACTTAATGAAGGAAGAAAGATAATATGGTGGAGATTTATATTTTAAACTACTCAATATTAAAAGAAGTGATGAACAATATTCTTGTAGACCCAATACTAAATAGGTAGAAGAGGAAAATATTGAAATCCCATTAGGGTTTATCAGTCAAGTATCAACATAACATTGAGCCTAATCATATGAATTCCTAAAATATATATATTAACACTCATTCTATGATGTCGATTATGAATCAAAGATTTGAAATCTTCTATTTTAAGCACAATGGAAAGTCCACATATTTGTGAAGGGGAAATGAATTTTAATCTTAGGGGTCTAATATAAAAGTGAGCTAGCAAGATGATCACGAAAGGTTTAGAATTAAGGAATTTAGAGTTCTAAAAAATATAAAAAAAGATTACGATAGAAAAGAAAATACCAAAAAACCAAGAGGAGAGAAAACAAGGAATTAAGGGTTGCATGTTATAAAAGGAAGCATAAAACATTGGAATATGACAAACCAAGGAAATGAAATAATAGTGAAATGTTGTTAAAGGAAATCTTGAGAACTCAAAATGATGGGGTATAAGTTTGGGAGAATAAAGGAAAAGAAATCAAGTGAAAGAAAGTCCATAAACTATAAAATGCACGCAATAAAGGACTTTGGGATTTAGAGGAAGAGGTGTGCTAATAGAGGAAGGTTCAAAAGTATTTCTAAGCTTAGAGATGGGCTCAAACACAGGTATGTACACCAAGTTGTGGTACCAAAAGGGGTCTTAAGATGCCACTTTTTTCTAAAATCAGCAAAGTTTGAACTTCAATTACAAATTGAACATAGTTACACTCCAAATTAGAAGATGCAAAAAGAATAAGAGTTAGAGTGGTTTGATTCTACTTTCTAAAGTACTAATTTTTGTTTAAAATGGTGGAGATTAAGGGCTTCAAAAAGGGGGGCCACAAAAAGAGGTCCAATTTTTATGCAAAAAAATAACATAACGTCTATTGTGGCCCCCCTAAAATGTTAAAAAAAAATTGAATTTTTAAAATCGCTTCAGTGAGAAATTAGCTAACACCTTGTACTTTATGCTGGATTTTTCGTCTAATTTTTTAATGAGTACATGATTTTTTACTAATTTTTGAAGTGGACACATCTTGAAAAATGGAAATCTGAGCGTGCTCCCCCCTAAAATCATTGAAAACTAATTGAAAATTAAAACTTTTTTTTTAAAATTGTGTAGAATGGAGTCTAGTTTCTAAAAATGTAAATTTCTTCAAAATTCGATGAATGTGTAAAAAACTATAGCCAAAATAGTGCATGTTGGTTTTTGACAAAAAACGGACACACTAACAAAAGAAATTATAGATGAAAGCCTTAACGAAATCAAAATGTGAAAACAATTACATGCTTGGATAACTAAGAGAGAGCTTGAAGTCGCTATGGTGTTGTTTTTTAGTTTCATTGAAACACGTGCAAACCTGATGGAGAGCATGGCCAAAAATATGTTAAATTTTTTAATCTTCTGATAAAAACACGTCTCAGGCCTAAAATGGTCGTCCAACCCTTTGGGTTGGACGCCCAAGTACAATCCAACTCAAAGGGTTGGTGGTTTCCAAATAAAACCATTTGGCGAGTGCCAAATATAGTGCTCGCCCTATTTGGCGCATGCCAAATTCAAAAAATTGCCTTTTCACATTTGGCGCGCGTGGCGCTCGCCAAATGTGAAAAGTCATTTTTTTGCATTTGGCACTCTTAATTCTCCAATTTTTCATTTTGGGAACATTTTTCAACTTGGGCACAAGTTATACCCACCCAGCAGGAGAATATATACATGAAATATAATATTTCCTTTCTTATACTTTAAGTTATATTTCATGTATATATTGGCAGGATGTTTGAGAGTGGTTTTAGCTCTATAGGATTTATAATGTAGATTCTAGTTTTTAGAGGATCATATAAAATTTCAGATTTAGTCAAATTTCAATAATCAGCATGCTCCTATTAGCATTTTTTATCTCTATATCTCACTCTCTTTATCTTCCCCAAACTCTAGACCTATCTCTCTCCCTCTCTTGTCTCTCTCACTTCTATCTCCCTTCTCTAGGTATATCCCATCCTCTCTACCTTTCATTCCTTCCTTATACCCCCATTTCTATCCTTGACTCCTTCCCTCTCTCTTCTTCTCTCTTGCCCTCTTATTGTTTCTCTCCCCTCCCACTGCTTTCTCTTGGTCCCTACCTATCCCTTCAATCCTCTCTCTCCCCATATCTAGGGCTCTCTCTCCCTCCCTATTCACCTCACTACCTCTCCCTCCCTATATTATTAGCCACCTCTCTCTGCCCCTCTAGGTTTCTCAGTTATCTAATTGTCCACCCTCTAGTTCTCTCCCTCCCTCACCACCTTTCTCTCCCTTCCCCTTACCCTTATCTATTTATGAACTATCTCCCTCTCTTCTCTCTCTCTCCAAACCTATCTATCTCCTCATTTGATAGGTCTCTCACTCCCTCCATGTCTACCTCTCCATCCATCCCCTCTTACCCATTTCTTTGTTCTTATATCTCTTCTCTCTCCATCCTTCTCCTCTCTAGTTTTGTCCCTTCCTTTCTTCCCCTCTCCCTCTCTATCTCCCTCCCCCACTCTCTCATCTCTCTTCCTCTCTTATTCTCTATCTTCATTGTCTAGGTCATTACCTCTCCATCCCACCCTCTCTAGGTTTCTCCCCCCCTTCCTCTCCACCTATCTACCTTTGCATATAGGTCTCATTACCAACCTCTCTTTATCTCCCTCTATCTATCTCACTCCTTTCTCACCATCTAGGTCTCTCACCTATCCATATGTCCCTCTATAGTTCTCTCCCTTCCTCTCTACCTCTCTCTCTCTCCCTCCTCCTTAACTCTATCCCTTTATAAACTCCCTCCTCTTCTCTTCCTCCCCTTACCTCTTTATCTCCTTCTTCCATAGATCTCTCTCTCTCTCCATGTCTACCTCTCCATTCATCCCCTCTTACTCCTCTCTTTTTTCTTTTGTATCTCCTCTTCTATCTCCCCCCCCCCCTCTTTAGGTATATCCTTCCCTTCTCCTCTCCCTCTCTATCTCCTCATCCATACATACCCCCATATATATCTCGCTCCCCCACTTTGTTATTCTCTCTTCCTCTTGTATTCTCTCTCTCTACATTCTAGGTCATCAACTCTCTCTCCCTTCTCTACGATTCTCACTTCCTTCTTCTCCACCTACCTCTGCATCATGTCTCATTACTCACCTCTCTCTCTCCCCCTCTATCTATCTCAATCCTCTCTCTTATCATCTAGAGGTCTCTCATCTCTCCTTCCCCATATAGTTCTCTCACCTATCTATTTGTCCCCTCTTTAGTTCTCTCCCATTAGGACATCGTATGGTCCTAAGGGGTAATATGGTGTCCATAGATAGAACTAGATAGGGAGAGAGAGCAGTGACATAGATAGAGGGGGATATAGAGAGGTAGGTAAATTTACAAGGATGGATAATTAGAGAGGTAGAGAGGGAGGAAGGGAGAAAGCTAAAGAAGAGAGAGAGAGAGAGAGAGAGAGAGAGAGAGAGAGAGAGAGAGAGAGAGAGAGAGAGAGAGAGAGAGAGAGAGAGAGAGAGAGAGAGAGAGAGAGAGAGAGAGGTATCAATACAACCAATACCCCCAACCCTATGTAAGGGAGAGACTGAGAGACCAAGAGAGGGAAGAGGTAGATAGGTAAGGGAGGGAGAGAAGAAAATAAGAGAGAAACAGGGGTAAGGAGGTAGAGAGGAAAGAATTATAGACCTAGATAGGGAGAGAGAGAAGTGACATAGATAGAGGGGGATATAGAGAGGTGGGAGATCTAGAGCCTAGGAAGAAAGAGGTGAGAGACCAAGGGTGGAAAGATAGAGGTGAGGGAGATAGAGGGGGAGAGACATGTGGGTAATGAGGGATCGAGATGGAGAGACAAAGAAAGGGAGAGAAACTTAGAGAGGGGAGAGACAGGTGTGTGTGTGTGTGTGTGTGTGTGTGTGTGTGTGTGTGTGTGTGAGAGAGAGAGAGAGAGAGAGAGAGAGAGGGAGGGAGGTATCAATACAACCAATACCCCCAACCCTATGTAAGGGAGAGACTAAGAGACCAAGAGAGGGAAGAGGTAGATAGGTAAGGGAGGGGGAGAAGAAAATAAGAGAGAAAGAGGGGGAAGGAGGTAGAGAGGAAAGAATTATAGACCTATATAGGAGAGAGAGTAGTGACATAGATAGAGGGGGATATAGAGAGGTGGGTAACTATAGAGGAAAGAGATCTAGAGGTGGGAGATCTAGAGCCTAGGAAGAAAGAGGTGAGAGACCTAGGGTGGAAAGATAGAGGTGAGGGAGATATGGGGGGAGAGACATGTGGGTAATGAGACAAAGATGGAGAGGTAGAGAGGTAAAGAAGAAGGGAAGGAGAAACATAGGTATGGAGAGAGAGGTTGGAAAGAAGAGGTAGTGATCAAGAGAATAAAGAGAGAGTGGAGAAAAATAATAGGAGGAGAAGAGAGATGTTAAAATAGGTCATTTGGTGTCTTAAGGGGTCATATGGTCATATGGTGTCTTAAGGGGTCATATAGTGTCCTGAGGGGTCATATGGTGTCCTGAGGGTCATATAGTGTCCCAAAGGATCATATGGTGTCATTAGAGGTCATATGGTGTCCTATGGGGTCATATGGCATCGTTAGGGATCATTTGGGGTCTTAAGGGGCCACACATATGTTAGAACACCATATGACCCTTTAGAACACCATATGACCCATTAGGACATCGTATGGTCCTAAGGGGTCATATGGTGTCCTAAGGGGTCATAAGGTGTTTTTAGGGGTCATATGGGGTTATAAGGGGCCACACATGTGTTAAAACACCATAAGACCCCTTAGGAAACCACAAGACCCATTAGGATATCATATGGTCCTAAGGGGTCATATGGTGTTGTTAGGGATCATATGGGGTCCTAGGGGGCCACACATGTGTTAGAACACCATATGACCCCTTAGGCAAGCATATGACCCTTTACGACATTATTTTGTCCTAAGGGGTCATATGGTGTCCTAAGGGGTCATGTCATGTACTAGTATATTAAAATGGGTCATATGGTGTCTTAGGGGGTCATATGATGTCCTAAGGGGTCATATGGTGTCTCGAGGGGTCATGTGGGGTCCTAAGGGGTCATATGGTGTCATGAGGGTCACATAGTGTCCTAAGGGGTCATATGGTATCGTTAGAGATCATATGGTGTCCTAAGGGGTCATATGGTGTCGTTAGGGGTCATTTGGGGTCCTCAAGGGCCACACATGTGTTAGAACACCATATGACCCCTTAGGACCCCATATTACTCCCTCTCTTTTCTCTCTTTCTCCTCTCTCTCCCCTCTCTAGGTCTCTCCTATGTAGTCTCTCTTTCTCTCTCTCACCTTCCCTCCTTATCACCATATATATCCTTACCTCCCTCCATCTCTATTTGTTCTCTTTATCACTGCCTCTCCCTCCCAACTTCTCTCTCCATCCTTATGTTTCTCCTTCCCTCCATCTCTACCTCTCTACCACTCCCTCTTTGTATCATTACCCACCTCTCTCCCCCCCTCTATCTTCCTCACCTCTATCTTTCCACCCTTGGTCTCTAACCTCTCTCTTCCTAGGCTCTAGATCTCTCACCTATATATATCTCTCTCCTCTCTAATTCTTTCCTCTCCACCTCCTTACCCATCTTTCTCTCTTTGTGAACTTATCACTCTTATTTTCTTCTCTCTCCCCCTCACCTATCTACCTCTTCTCTCTATCTAAATATGGTCATATGGTGTCCTAAGGGGTCATATGTTGTCCTGAGGGGTCATATGAGGTCCTAAGGGTCATATAGTGTCCTAAGGGGTCATATGGTATCCTCAAGGATCATGTCATGTACTGGGACGTTTAAAGGGGTCATATGGTATCCTAAGGGGCCATGTGGTGTTGTGAGTTGTCATATGATGTTCTAAGGGGTCATATTGGGTCCTAAGGGGCCACACATGTGTTAGAACACCATATGACCATTTAGGACATCATGTGGTCCTAAGGGTTCATATGGTGTCCTAAGGGGTCATATTGTGTCCTAAGGGGTCATGTCATGTACTAGGATGTTAAAATAGATCATATGGTGTCCTAAGGGGTCATATGGTGTCTTAAGGAGTCATATGGTGTCATCAGGGGTCCTATGGGGTCATATGGTGTCCTAAGGGGTCTTATGGTGTCGTTAGGGGTCATTTGGAGTCTTAAGGGGCCACACATGTGTTAGAGCATCATATGACCCCTTAGGACACCATATGACCCATTAGGACATCATATGGTCTTGAGGGGTCATATGGTGTTGTTAGGGGTCATACGAGGTCCTAATGGGCCACACACGTGTTAGAACACCACATGACTCCTTAGGACACCATATGACCCATTAGGACATCATATGGTCCTAAGGGGTCATATGTGGTCCTAAGGGGCCACAAATCTTTTAGAATACCACATGACCCGTTAGGACACCATATGACCTGTTAGGACATCATTTGGCCATAAGGGGTCATATGGTGTCCTAAGGGGTCATATCATGTACTAGGATGTTAAAAGTGGTCAAATGGCGTCTTGAAGGGTGATATGGTATTGTTAGGGGATATATGGGATCCTAAGGGGTCATATGGTGTCCTTAAGGGTCATATGGGGTCCTAAAGGGCCATACATGTGTTAAGACACCATATGACCCCTTAGGACATCATATTGTCCTAAGGGGTCATGTCGTACATACCAAGATGTTAAAAAGGGTCATATGGTGTCCTGAGGAGTCATGTGGGGTTCTAAGGGACCATACATGTGTTAGAACACCATATGACCCCTCAGGACACCATATGACCCCTTAAGACATTATATTGTCCTAAGGGGTCATATAATGTCTTTAGTGGTCATGTCATGTACTAGGAGGTTAAAAGGGGTCATATGGTGTCTTAAGGGGTCATATGGTATCTTGAGGGGTTATATGGTGTCCTAAGGGGTCATATGGTGTCATTAGGGGTCATATGGGATCCTAAGGGGAGGGAGATGTGATGACCTAGAGAGGGGAGGGAGAGAGAAGAGGAGAGAGGGAAGAATAAAGAGAAAGAGAGAGCTAAGAAGAGAGGGAGAGATGGGAAGGGAGTGATTAAGAAAGAGAGAGGGAAGAGGTAGATAGGTAAGGGAGAGAGAGAAGAAAATAAGATATATAAGTTCACAAAGAGAGAAAGAAGGGTAAGCAGGTGGAGAGGAAAGAATTAGAGATGAGAGAGATATAGAGGTGAGTGATCTGGAGGCTAGGAAGAGAGAGTTGGGTAATGATACAAACGAGTAGTAGAGAGGTAAAGATGGAGGGAAGGAGAAAAATATGTATGGAGACAGAGGTTGGGAGGGGTAGGTAGTGATGAAGAGAACAAAGCGAGAGTGTAGGAGGAGAAGAGAGATGGAGGGAGGGAAGGATAGATATGGAGATAAGGAGGGAAGGTGACAGAGAGGGAGAGAGTATAGGAGAGGCCTAGAGAGGGGAGAGAGAGAGAAGAAATAAAGAGAAGAGAGGGAGAGTAATAGGTCTAGAGTTAATGGGAGATAAAGAGGTGATGAGAGAGATAAGAGAAGGGGAGAGTTCATAAAGGGATATGGGTAAGATGTGATGGAGAGAGAGAGGTGGATATGAAGGGAGAGAACTAGAGAGGGGATAGATAGAGAGATGAGATATGTAGAGGGTGAGAGAGAGGTTAAATGCCTAGATGGGAGAGAGAGGGGAGAGATAGATAGAGGGGCATAGAGATAGGTGCCTAATGAGACATGGATGTAGAGATATATAGGTGGAGAGAGAATGAGGGAGAAACCTAGAAATTTTTGAGAGGGTGGGAGTGAAATTAAGAGGGAGAGGTGATGACCTAGACAATGGAGAGAGGGAATAGATAAAAGAGAAAAGAGATGAGTAAGAGGGCATGAATGGAGAGGTATACATGGAGGGAGTCAAAGACATAGGGAACGAGGAGATAGATAAGTGTGGAGAGAGAGAGAGAGAGAGAGAGAGAGAGAGAGAGAGAGAGAGAGAGAGTTCATAAATGGATATGGCTAAGGGGGAAGGGGGAGAAAGGTGGAGATAGAAGGAGAGAACTAGAGGGTGGATAATTAGATAGGTGAGAAACCTAAAGGAGGAGAGAGAGGTGGGTAATAATATAAGGAGGGAGGGAGGGTGAGACCTATATATGGGGAGAGAGAGGATAGAAGGGATAGGCATTAACCAAGAGAATGGAGAGGGAGGGGAAAATAATATTAAGAGAATGACAAAGAATAAGAGAAAGGGAAGGAGTCAAGGATAGAAATGTGATTAAGGAATGAAAGGCAGAGAGGGTGGGATCTACCTAGAGAGCAGAGAGAGAAGTGAGAGAGATAAGAGCGGGAGAGAGATATAGAGATAAAAAAATGCTAATAAGAGAATGCTGATTACTGAAATTTGAAATGCTGATTAGTGAAATTTGACTAAGTCTAAAATTTTATATGATCCTCTAAAAACTAGAATCTACATTATAACTCCTATAGAGCTGAAACCACTCTCAAACATCCTGCTATTTCATGTATATATTCTCCTGCCGAGTGGGTATAACTTGTGCCCAAGATGAAAAATGTTCCCAAAATGAAAAATTGGATAATGCAGAGCATTTTGAGCGCGCCAAATTTGGCGCTCGCCAAATGCAAAAAATTGACTGTTCACATTTGGCGAGCGCCAAATTTGGTGCACGCTAAACGTGAAAATTCAAAATTTTGAATTTGGTGAGTGCCAAATAGGGAGAGCGCCATATTTGGTGATTGCCAAATAGTTTGCATTGGAGAATACCAACCCTTTGGGTTGGATTTTCCTTGGGCATCCAACCCAAAGGTTTGGATGACCTTTCCATATCAATGACGCGTTTTTATGAAAAGATAAAAAGTGGCACCTTTTTGGTACCACAACTTGGTGCACATACCCACACCCTTATACATCTAATGCTTTTTTAATAGTTTAGGTACATAATCATGGCAATAGGGCAATAAAAGCACAACACAGAGGACATATTGGTCAATGGAGGCTCACTGAGGAAGATCTCTAGTGAAATATCAATGTTAGGAAACCAATAGAACCAACACAAAGAATATGATATAAGATAAAGGAATTCCTTGATTTCACTAAAAAAAAAAATGTTGATGGAAGGTCCTTAGTAATGCCAGTGCATATTTTGACTTGATTATGTTGGCATAACTGATGGAGATGATGATGAGATGAGAAGTTGACCAGTAAAGTTGATATGATCAGGTATTTGTTATCATTGATAGGAACCATGTTTGTTTAATCATCAAGGTCGTCTAGACCAACCGATATAGCCTAACCGGTAGTGGAATCAATTAGACAACAAAAATCCTAAGTTACTATCAACCAGTAAATAGGAACAATGCGATGATCAAGAGACTAATACGGATGATTGGAGAAGATTCAGGTGTTGCGGTTCAAAATATATGTTCATAACATTGGCATGAGTCTATGATTGAAATCACATCAAGTTTGGTGAACCAGAAAGCACATTTATAATTGACTGTGATGAACTCTGTGAACAAGAATGAATACTGGTATCAAATCTTTAACCAATAATGATTTAAGGTTTGGCGGTGAACCTTATCATGATCATAAGTTAGTGATGACGTGTTATAATCTGTGTGTAATGATAAGATGGTATTTGAGCGTGTTCAAGGATCAGATTTCTTGGAAAACAATAAAGTGCTTAGAAGAATGATACAAGGGTTTGATTGCTTATCAAGTCGATGTGTGGCAATCATTCAATGATGGAAATCACGTAGAATTTTTTTGTAATGATCTATAATATATTTTGGTGGAGTGTTTTGTCACGCTAAATGTAAATTCATTCTATCTTGTTGATGTAATTAGGGTTTGTAGCTGCCCTAAGTGGAAAGTGTACTTAGGGATAGTTGGAGAAGACATTTTATGTCAGTGGTTTGAGAAGAAGGTATTGCCAAACCAATTTGAAGTGTCTGCATGTGTATAAAAGAGTTGTGCTAAAAAGGATATGTACTAGCAAGCAAGGAAGTGTTGTAATAAGATCAATTATCTTGTTGTTCCCTAATAGTTACAGTAGTTTGAAATCTCTTAACCGAGTAGATCCTGATAGATCTGATATTGTACATCTCTTCACTGAGTGGCTCATTAACTTGAGTTCAAAATCTTCTAACAAGGTTACTCCTAACAGGGTAGAGCTCCTAACAGGGCTGAGGCAAAATCCCTTGACCGGGTGACTCCTAAAAGGGTCTTCTCGTAACCGAGCATATTGTAAGCTCTTAATTGGGATAGGCCTTTAACCAGGCGCATTCCAAAAGAGTGTAAATACATATTATGGGTGCTAATTCCCACCGTGGTTTTCCCAGTTGGGTTTCCACGTCAAAAATCTTTGTGTTCATGTTGTGGATGCATTGTTTATTTGTGCATTTGATATCTTTACTTTGTTTACATATTGATGAACACTTGAATGAATGGTTTGTTAAATCATCTTAGGAGGTTGTTTGAGTAGTTACCGGTATAGTTTTGTGAAGTGTTGCAGAATTATTTTATTACTAATTCACCCCCCTCTGAGTAATAACTAGATCCTCATAATAACAATTAGTATCAAAGCACTAGGTCCTCTTTGTGCAGAAGCTTAACCGCTTGAGGTAAAGATCCAAGATAATGAAGAAGGAGGGTCCTAAGTTCACAAAGGATGACTACAAAATGTGGAGTGATAGAATAAAGATCTACATCAAAGGTTTGGGGCCACTGTTCTAGGAGCATGTGATTAATCAGTACACACCTCCTACCAGTACTCTGACTGTAGATCAGGTCAAGGAGCAGCAAGAGAATATTCAAGCATTGGAAGCCATTGTAAGTACTCTTTCTGATTCTAAGTATATTGATGTTCATGGTTTAGAAACTGTTTATGAAGTTTGGGAAAATTTGAAGTTGGTTTATGATGGAGATGAGCATGTGCAAACATCTAAAGAATAAAGCCTAAGAGGCAAGTTTGATGGCATGAGGATGATGGAAGGGGAGAACATTACCTAGTACAGACAAAGAATAAAAGAAGTAATTAGAGGAATGAAAAGTGCTGGTGGAACCATAGTAGAAGACACAGTGGTAAGTAAAATGCCTAGAACCTTATTGCCTGCTTATTCTATTAGAGTATCTGCTATCCAAGAATTGAGGTCAGTCAACAAAGATAAAGTTAGAGTTGATTCATTGATAGGAAAGCTTACTGCTTTTGAATTGAATAGATTTGACAATAGTGTACCTAAAGAAGAATTTGCTTTCAAAGCATCAGTATCTAACGCACTAGTAAAAAAAGGAAAGGATGTCTATCATAACCATTAATATAGGTTAGGTCATCATGGCGGTGGTAATCAAGAAGTGGATAATGAACATAACTTGATGGAAATTGAGGCTTTATTGGTAAAGAAACTTCCTAGAGGCATCAGTAAGTACAAAGGAAAGCTTCCTCTTAAATGCTTCTCTTGTAACAAAATAGGACATATTGTTGCTAATTGTCCTAACAGTGATCAGAAAGAAAAGTTCATAAAGTTTAAGGGAATAGGTAAGAAACAATGTTATGTTGCAGTAGATGAAGGTGTTACCGAGGAGGAATTAGATGATGAAGATAATGAAGAAATTATTTTTGTAGCAGTTAAGGAAGATCTCTCTGACAAGAAAGCTTTAGTGTCCCATATTGACAACAGTGATGAGTGGGTCATTGATAGTGGTTTCTCACACCACATGATCGGTGAAAAGAACAAGTTCATCTCACTTGAAAAATTTGATGGTGGAGTAGTGAGATTTGGCAACAATACACCATGCATGGTAAAAGGTAAAGGTTCAATTTCCTTAAATGGAAAAATCAATGTTGATGATGTGTATTGGGTTGAAGGATTGAAGAATAACTTGTTTAGTGTTGGTCAGCTAAATGATAAAGGTTATCATCTTGAGTTCAATACTGGAGTGTGCAAGATTTTAGGAAGTAAAGGAGAACTTATTGCTACTGGTAAACAGACAAACGATAACTTATTCCATCTGAACAACCATGTTAACCGTTGTTTGGTTGCAAAATTTGAGGACAGTTAGCTATGGCATAGAAGATTTTGTCACGTAAATTTTGATAATTTGGTCAAGGTCAGCAAGTCAAGTATGGTTAGAGGTATGCCACAACTATTCAAACCAGACAATGTGATTTGTAAGGAGTGTCAGTTGGATAAGATGACTACTTCCTCTTTCAAAAGAAAATCATTTTCTTTTGAAAATATTTTAGATTTGGTGCACACTGATTTATGTGGTGCTTTGAGGACTAGGAGTTTTCAAGGTGATACATATTTCATGATATCTATTTATGATCATTCAAGAATGATGTGGGTTACATTTTTGAAGGATATTTTTGATGCTTTCAACAAGTTTAAGTTATTCAAAGCCTTAGTGGAGAAAGAAATCAGTAAGAACCTAAAGTGCCTGAGATCTGACAGGGGTGAAGAATTCACAACAGCTGAATTTGTGAAATACTATGATGAGAATGGAATCAAGAGATAACTATCTGCACCATGGACACCACGACATAATTTGATTACAGAAATGAGGAACTAGACCATAGTTGAAGTAGCAAGAACAATGTTGATACAAGGGGATGTACCTAAAATGTTTTGGAGAGAAGCAGTCAGCATTGCAATATACACAATGAACTGGATATTGGTCAAGAAAGGTAGTGACAAAACTCCCTATGAATTATGGTATGGTCATACTCTTAATGTTAATCATTTCAGTCTTTGGCAGTAGGTGTTACATAAAGAGAGATGAGTATACCGGAAAGTTTGCTCCTAAAATTGATGAAGGAACTTTCCTTGGTTATTCAACTAAGAGAAAATCATTCAAGCGCTTTAACAAAAGAACCAAGAAGATTGTGGAAAGTATTAATGTCAAAGTTGATGTGTATTTTGACAAATATGATGATACCAGCAAGTCTCATGTAGTAGATGAACAAAAGATAGTGATCATTGTACTGAAAGTTCAAAATGATGTTGAGCAGAATAGTGAGGAGGATGTTGCTCAACCGGTGGAAGAAGAAGAAGAAGAAGAAGAAGAGGCTTCTACATTGAAACCGGTTATACCTAGATATGTAAGGTTGAATCACTTTGATGACCAGATTGGAGATAGGTAAGCTGGAGTACAAACAAGAAGAAAGATCAGAGAAAGTGTTTGTCTGATTTCCACAATTGAACCTAAGATAGTGAGGGAAGCTCTCAAGAATGATGATTGGATAAAGGCTATGAAGGAGGAGCTTGATCAAATAGAGAAGAACAACACTTGGTCACTTGTCCCCAGACCAGCAGACAAAAATGTGATTGGTACTAAGTGGGTATCCAAGAAAAAATTGAATGAATATGGTGAAGTGATTAGGAACAAGGCTAGACTAGTTTGCAAAGGATATGCATAATAAGAAGGTGAGGATTATGGAGAAAACTTTGCACCGGTTGCTAGACTTGAAGGAGTAATAATGCTACTTGCATTTGTAGCATTAAAAGGATTCAAGGTATACCAAATGGATGTCAAGTCTGCATTTTTTAATGGAATTCTAGAAGAAGAGGTTTACATTGAACAACCAGATGGGTTTGCGTTGACTGAAGATAAGGACATGGTGTGAAAAACTCAAATATTTATATGGGTTAAAGCAAGCTCCAAGGGCATGGTATGAGAGACTCCATTCACACCTGATAAAGATTGGATTTCAAAGAACCAATGAGGACAACAACATTTACTTGAAGATAGAAGGAGACAAGTTATTGATTTCAGAAGTGTTTGTAGATGATATCATATTCGGAGGAGATGATGACACAAGTTTATCTTTTGTAGAAGAAATGAAAAATGAAGTTGAAATGTCTTTGATAGGTGAAATCAAATTTTTCATTGGTTTGCAGGTCCAACAGATGAAAGGAGGAATCTTTATCAGTCGGTCCATATATGTGAAGGAGGTATTGAAAACCTTTGGAATGGAAGACTCTAAATCGATTGGAACCCCTATGGTTATTGGTTGCAGATTATCCAAGGAAGATGATTTAGATCCAGTGGATGAAACTGAGTATAGATCAATGATTGGTAAACTACACTATGTTGTTCATAGCAGACCGGACATTGCTCATGCAGTTGGTATAGTGGCTAGATTTCATAAAAGTCCTAAAGAGACTCATATGGTGGCAGTAAAGAAAATTTCCAGGTATCTTAGATGAACTGTTGATTATGGATTATGGTACCCATACAAAGGAAAATTCTCTTTGAAGGTGTTCACAGATACTGACTGGGCAGGTAATGTAGATGACCAAAAGAGCACAACCAGTGTTGCATTCTTTCTAGAAGGAAGACTGGTATCCTGGACTTGTAAGAAACAAAGTTGTATCTCTCCATCTACAGTAGAAGCAGAGTATGTGGAAGCATCTATGAATTGTACTCAAGCAATATGGATGAGACATGTATTAGAAGGATTTGAGGAGACTATGACAGAACCGATGGTCATATATTGTAATAATACAAGTGCAATAAACAATTTAAAGAATCTTGTATTGCATGTTAGAACAAAGCATATTGAACTGAAGTATCATTATTTGAGAGAAAGAGTGTAGGAAAAGAACATCAGGATGGATCATGTGTCAAGCAAGGAGCAGTTGGTTGACATCTTCACTAAGCCATTGCCTAAAGCAACCTTTGAGTATCTCAGAGGTAAGCTAGGGATTATACCCCTACAGCAGGTCAACTAAGATGTTGTTGCAACATCAATCCAGTGGACTAATTGAAGATCTTTCACTATGGATTGATGAGAAAAGGGCTACTTCTTAGGGGGAGCTGCAGAGATGAAGAAAACGATAGTAGTAGAAGATGAATTTGACACTTTGCACCTTTGGTATTGTTGTCAAAGGGGGAGAAGAAAAGTAAAGGGGAAGAAGAACAATAAAGAGCGGAAAGAGAAGAACTGATGAAGGGAGAAGAACAAGCGAAATAGAATAGAAGAAGAAAAGAATAGTACAACAGTCATAACAGTTAGAGTTCTACTTTTGCATGGTGACCTTTTGGTGCTGCCATCAATGCCAAAGGGGGAGATTGTTGGCATAACTAATGGAAATGATGATGAGATGAGAAGATGACCGGTAAAGTTGATATGATTAGGTATTTGTTGTCATTGATGGCAACCATGTCTGTTTAGTCATCTAGGTCATCTAGACCAACTGGTATAGCCTAACCAGTAGTGGAATCAGTTAGACAACAAAACTGCTAACTTGTTGTCAACTAGTAAATAGGAACAATCCGATAATCAAGAGACTAGTATGGACGATTGGAGAAGATTCAGGTGTTGCGGTTCAGAATATATGTTCATAACATTGGCATGAGTCTGTGATTGAAATCGCCTCTAGTTTGGTGAATCGGAAAGAACATTTATAATTGATTGTTATGAACTCTCTAAAGAAGAATGAATACCAGTATCAGATCTTTAACTGGTAATGATTTAAGGTTTGGCGGTGGATCTTATCATGATTATAACTTAGTGATGATGTATCATAATCCGTGTGTAATGATAAGATGGTATTTGAGCGCGTTCAAGGATTGGATTTCTTGGGAAATAGTGAAGTGCTTAGAAGAATGATACAAGGGTTTGATTGCTTATCAAATCGATGTGTGGTGATCATTCAACGACAGAAATCATGTAGAAATTTGTTGTAATTATCTATAATGTATTTTGGTGAAGTGTTTTGCCGTGCTAAAAAAACATTCATTGTATCTTGTTGATGCAATTAGGGTTTGTAGCCACCCTAATTGGAAAGTGTATTTAGGGCTAGTTGGAGAAGAGATTTTGTGTTGGTGGTTTGAGAAGAAGGTATTGCCAAACCAGTTTGAAGTGTCTGCATGTATATAGCAGAGTTGTGCTGAAAAGGATCTATACTAGCAATCAAGGAAGTGATGTAATCAGATCATTTGCCCTATTGTTCCCTATTAGTTACAGTAGTTTGAAATCCCTTAACAGGGTAGATCCTAACACGTCTCATATTGTAAATCCCTTCACCAAGTGGCTCATTAATTTGAGTTCAAAATCATTTAATAAGGTTACTCCTAACAAGGTACAACTCCTAATAGGGCTGAGGCAAAATCCCTTGATTGGGTGACTCCTAACAGGTTCTTCTCTTAACTGGGCATATTGTAAGCTCTTAATCAGGCACACTCCAAAAGAATGCAAATACATATTATGGGTGCTAATTCCCACCATGGTTTTCTCAGTTGGGTTTCCACGTCAAAAATCTTTGTGTTCATGTGGTGGATGCATTGTTGATTTGTGCATTTGATATCATTACTTTGTTTGCATATTGATAAACACTTGAGTGAATGGTTTGTTAAATCAGCTTAGGAGGTTATTTGAGTAGTTACCGGTACAATTTTGTGAAGTGTTGTAGAATTGTTTTATTACTAATTCACCACCACCCCCCCCCCCTCCCCCGACCCTCCCCCCCCTCTCAGTAATAACTAAATCCTCATAATAACAAATTAAAATGTCATGAACTAGCCACACATGAGAAGCATACAAACATTAAGGGAGCCAAGATAAGGGAAAATAAGATTTGGGATGAATTTAATTCTTATCCCCTACTCATCTAACTACATAAATTACTACAGAGTAATCCGTTAACTAATCTATGTAGATGCACATGTCAATACATTCACTCTAATCTTACATATGTTAGCTATACTAATGCACTAATTCATACGTAATTGTTATCTACCTTGATTTTACCATTCTTACAGCCTAAGTCATTTTTGCATGCATAAAATTAATTGTGTACCTTTATATTTGACTCTTACAATTTTAAAACTCAAATTCAAATATTAGTTTACTCACAACCATTTGATTCTTGTCAAGAGCTGACTAAACACATGTTTACGTGATTTATTATTATGTTCTTAAATTCAAAGTCAAATTCACTTGTATTATTTCACAAGCTATCCGATCTCATTATCCATTGATTATTTTGACAATTATATGCATATTAATAGAAACACTTCAATTGAAGCACTCAAAAGGAAAAAAATTATACACACAATCAATCTTAGGCCATTTGCATCATTTAGCAATGATATATTTGGTCATTGTCGTCACTATAAACCTATTTCTTTCTATGAGTTGACTTAAAAGAACTTGTCCCCTAGTGATCTTGTAGCCTTTTATAGGTATTCATAGATTTCACTTGTCTAGATAGTAAAACATAGAGAAGTGATCTGAACAAATCAAGAACTAAAAATATGTAGAGAACTAGATCATTTTTATCAATAGAGTTCAGATTTGTACATGTGGAAATGACCGTGACTTGCTAATACAACAAAATTGAGTTTCAAATATCAAGATAAAATGCAAATATAAATACATCAATTTAAATCCTCAAATACTCAAATTTTAATACCTCAATAGAACACTTCTCTTTCTAAAACTAAATACAATTAGCCCTCATATTTAAATTTTAATATAATGCTTAATATTTCAATTTTAAAAATTAATCAACATGTATTCTATATATTACTTGAGTAGTCTTGAGAACACATGTAATGAACATATGATATGGTACAACCTAAGTTGGTCTAGTGGTAGAGAACTTGTGCTTTTGAAGAAAGGTCACAAGCTCAAATACGTAGGTTGTGACATGTGTGTGATTATCACTTAATCACGTGTTTCTCTTTTTACCCACCCAAATCGCTTGCTCGACCTGACCCAATTCTCACCATCCAAAATAAGCTCAAAACACGCTATATGAAGATGCAACAAATCAAAATAACAACTAAGTTATAGACGATCAGCAGCAGTGTCTAAGCCACATTGAACAGTTTTCAGTTGCAGAGATATATCACGTAAACTCCTCGAGGGTCCCGATAATAGCAGCCATGTCTTCAATTAAAAGAAGTTCTGTGGGTCACATTTACAGAGTTCCACTCAAGGGCTTCCGAGCCAAGTGCATGGCAGAGGTTTGCCATTTAATCCTATTAACTTCAAGATTCCAGCTCACTCCCTAGTAATTGTAGTGTAAATTCTTGATAATTTGTTTATGTTTGCAGGCTAATTGGGAATCCAAAGAAGCATCCGCAACAACCGACACTTATTCTCCATCAACTTCGGCAGCGTCCACACCAACTCCAACCAGAAGCTCTACCGCTCCAGTCCCTCCAAAAAAGGCAACTACCTTTCCCGATGCCCAAATTCCTCGCTAAAATGCATGCCATCTCTTTATTCACTATTTGATGTACATTTATTCAGAAGTAGTTTAGTGAAACTCTAGGAAAGCTTCAATTCTTTAAACAACTTGTTGATCTTTAGAAAGTTAAAATTTTATATGGTAAATCAAAACAACCCTTGTGACCAATATATACTATTATATAAAGGGGCCTAGAGGTACATACATATAATTTAATGTACAATTTAGGAAGAACAATTTGAGGCATAAAATAATCTAATGCTACCCTAACCATCTTAAAAAGGGAGGATTAAAAGATCAAGGGGAGACATGAAGGGAAGGGAAAAGAAACTATGAAATAGAAAGAGAAGAACGATGTCATCTATATGATTTCAAATTTTTCAAAATGAAATTATTTTATACAGACACAACACTTACAATTTATACCATTAGCATTTTTACCTCAATATGTGACATAACATGTAATATTTTAAGTTTTAAAACTTAAATCTCATAATGATATTTATAAATGAATGCAATAAAGGGAAACATCATCATAGTACATACACAAATAATCACCCATTCCATTAATGAAAACATTCATTAAAGCCAATTGATTTATGTCTATAGAGACACTAGATTTTAAAGACAATCTTTATGATTACAGAATTAAAACACATTACAAGCTCTATCCCATCATATAAATCCATATATGAGTAAATTTAAACCCTAATTTTCATCACCCTATTTCTCGTACCCTCTCATTTTTTAATATATATTACATTCACTCTAGGTGTCCAATAAAGGTCGGTAGAATACACGTATTGGTCATGTATCATATATCTTCTTCTCATATAAATGATGTTCAAATTTATACTTAGACTTATTATAATTATTATTATTGTTGTTGTTGTTGTTGTTGTTGTTGTAAACAACATGAATTTCACATGAAACTCAAATTAAGGAGCCCACAAGAATCTCAAATTGTTTTGACAATATTCACGAGTTATAACACACCTTATGGAGCACATTAATCAATTCCATATGTATCTATTAAATGCATGTGTTAAATCTTATTTTAATGATAAAATTTTAGATGGTTTAATGCATGAAGGATATGGAGGTTGGAGAATCAAGATTCTTGTATAAATCTTGTTGGAGTAATTGGGATATCTCATATTTAATTATCCAATTAGGTTCATCATTACTTTATTCGAATTAAACTCAGGAGTTTTTTTTGTTTTTATTAGATTGAGATATATTTATTAAATGTTGCCTCATTCATTATAATGTGGATACTTGTCAAACTCTCCTTTAATTAGCTCCTAGATTTTTCATGTAAGGTTTTATCTTTATGCTTTTATAAGTCTTTGTTGTAATTTCAATATTAGATATCTATTAGGATCAATCCTCTCTCAAGGTTGCATAGTATCAATAATGGCCTCTTCTCTTCAGATGTGATACACATTTTGGTTGTAGGTGATTTCTAGGAGTCATAGGGTTAGCCATCAACTCCGACATGGTATCACAGCTCAATATGTTCTCTTTCAAATCTTTGCAAGATAAATAAAAGTAGAAGAAACCTTGAAATACCATGAAACACAAATGAGTGAGAAGTGGGAAAGTGAAGATCAAGATACGAGGATGTCAAGCATATTAGTTGAAAAAATTATTAAAATCTAGGGAGATGAAGGGGTGAAATTATTGAAACATATGGAATTGATTTTTGGGATGAAAAGATTCCATTTGAATAAAATCAATGTAAGTGCAATATAAAATGAAGAAATGTTAAAGTTTCAAATAAGGGCTCAAGAAACTTATGGATAAAGTGCTAAGGGAGAAGCTCATAACGAAGAGAAATATTGAAAGTCTAAAACTGGGACTCAAGGATAAAATATTTTATAAACCTAAAGCATAAAGGAGCAAAAAGGTAAATATCTAAAAATTGCTTTCAAAGGGAAGAAGTGGGGATTAGAGTTTGTGATATTTGATATCAAAGTGTTGGAGGAAAAAATGTTAAGAACACAAATATACCAGGGGGGTGAGTTAGTATCTACCCCATTCAACTTTAGAAATAATTCTATATTAAAATCATTACCAAATCTCACAATATCATAAAAGAAACTATAAAATGATAACAAAACCACACATCAACACACAAGAACACCAAATATATGTGGAAACCCATAATGAAAAGACTATGGTAAGAATAGTTGCTTGGATCTACATGCAACATGTTTGGTCATAAGGTTGCAAATTACAGATCCAATATTGAAAGAATTGGTTATGCCTCACAATATAGTATCACTTGCTATAATTGCAAAAAACTAGGACATATAGCTAGATTTTGTAGAGGGAATAATGTAAGGCTTTTTGCTCCATAACAAAAGATTGAACTGGAATAAGGAAAGATGAAGATGAAGGAGATACGGAAAAATTTAGATGGGATAGTAAATGAATCCGAGCTTCCATCCTATACAAAAGAGTCTTTTGGAAATTAAAAAGAAAGCAAGAGATCAAGGGGAGTTATTCAATGCATATATTCTCTCCGCCCCCCAAGTTTTGTGGCTTCTCCTTGGGAAGTTCACTGGTCTAATTGTCAGGATAATGAAGGAATTTTTTTCCTAAATGAAACAAAGATTAATTTAAGTGTTTTTTTCTAGATGTTAATGGTAGTTGATTTGGCTATCCCATTAGAGGATGCAAAAGAAAAACATAAGGAATATTGATGTTTACACTCCTCAAGAAGATTGGGTAGTTTGTTGAGGTAATACTGATAGGGGGAGCATGTGTAAGGGAAATAAAGTGCGAAGTACTCATAAGTGAAGAATGTAGAACCAAGTGAAGACCTTCTTATCAAAAGGGAAGAAATAGTGATCTGTCATATAGGTTCTATTGAAGATTGGAGTCAATTAGGATGTTTCTTGCATTAGCTTCTCACAAGTGCTTTAAGGTGTATTAGATGGATGTCAAGTTAAATATCATAAAAAAAAATTTAGAAGAAGAATCTATATTAAATAGCTCAAGATGGATTTTCATTGATAAAATATCCAAACATACTGTGTAGATTGAAAAAGGAATCGGGTTAGTGCAAGAAGATGAGTCCAATTTTTGGCCAAAAAGTGGAAGTGTTTTCCCTGATTTTCAGGTTTTGTCTTATTTGAGCTTAAATTTTGAAATAGTTGCAGATTGAATCTTGGAAAAAGTCAACAATATAAAAGATAGCCCTCTGAGTGTACTTTCCAAATATGTAATTTATTTTAATACTCAGATAACAAAAAATAACTTTTTGAATGGAGTTCTAAAAACTATGTTTTAAAAATGGTTGTTTCAGGACCATACCATGCATGTGTACGACCCACACTTTTTGACACAATTAAAATTATTTTCTCAAACCATTTTGGGAAATGATTTGTAACACACTGAAGATTGATGAGCATATTTTTTTGTATTTTATTTTTAAATATATATTTTTTAATTAATTTTTTAATGGCCCTAATTATCTTTTTAAAAATTTGACGTGTACGACCCACATAATTTGATGTAAACTTAACACTTTTTTTTATAGAAAAGAATTTTGTTTAGATTGATGACATGTAATTTATTTTTCAAAATTCATTAAAATAAAATTAGTTAATATTTCAAGTTTACGGACCCAATTTAGTATAAATTAAATAAAAAATAGTTAAAATAATCAATTTTAAAAAAATTTACATATTTAGAATCTAGACAGTATAATCTGAAATGGGTTTTAATTTTGTATAAAAATTCTCTAATTAGAGGCACATAAACTATTTCAAAAGTTTATATTTGTGCTTTCGTTCATGAAGATTTGAATTTGCAGGTCCATGTCTTAGGTGTGGCCATCCCAGGCCTATACCGGACCTAATCTCGAGGCAAGTGGTGGGTTGTGGAATCAACTTCCATAGAACAGGTCCCCATTTTGAAAATGGGGGTCCGTTCCTAAAATTACCGTTATTCTCCAAAAATGGTAAAATGCACCCAAAAAAAATGGGTAAAATCAGATTTAAAAATGGGACCCTGTTTCGTTTTCAAGCGGGCCCCCAATTGAGAAGAAAACGAGGGCCCATTTAGTTTTGCCCAGGGCCCCCATTACTTTTTGCCTTGGGGCCCGAAGCAAAAACGAACCCCCATTTTTTGAAAACGGGCCCCCATTTCTAAGAGCACATTTTACAACACGCGAACTTCTGCCAATTTGTGACCCATTACCTTTCACTTACCCAATTATATGGTATCAATAAAACCTCTAGGGCTTGGTACGTAAGGTTAGATAAGTATTTCTTGCAACAAGACTTTTAGAAAGACACAACCAATAGTTTGTTGGCATTGTGTGAACCGGTATGAGGACCTAATGACATTGTATGTTGTCATTGATGTCAATATGTTGCAGAGGTGTGAACCAGCATATGTGAGAACTGGTATAACACTGTGTACCGACATTTGTGCCAAAGTGAAGTGGTGTGCTTGTTCAAGGTGAACCGACATATGGTTATAGGTACCGGCACATGGAAGCGTTGTATGACTACCGGTCGGTAGTCTCAACTTTAGAGTTTCCGGTTGAAGTGTTTCAAGCCTGTGTGGCTCAACCGGTGACTTTGTGCGATGAGTTAGCATGACAACAAAGAACAAGATCGTATTGCCACGTAAGCCCTATGTGCGTGAAGGATCATGCATGAAGAAGATCTTGCCTATCTACCTCAGGAATATGAGAAGACTGTAAAACGGTGATAACATGTGATGAGTTATCAGCCACCATGAAAACGACAAAAAACAAACAATGGAGATTAATGTAGTATGCTCAACGGTCAGGATTGAACCGTTTGAATTCCTTAACCTATTAGGTTTAGGGTTTAGGGTTTATGCTACCGACCTAACTGTTTTCTATAAGGTTGATGTTGTGACTCTTTCTAGGGTTGTTGGCAAAAGTTGTGTGTGAGTATCCAAGAGAAGGGATACGTGATTCTTGCCGGACCAAAAGGAGAGAAGTGATACCTACAGAGTGTAAGTGCAGAAGGAAAAGAGGAGCTTAAGTGGATCTGCATTGGCATTGAGTGCTGTTACCAGATCATTGTAATACCTGTTGATCTCTAACCACCTCAACAGTTGGAAAATCCCTTAGCAAGGTAGCCTTAACCGACTTGTTGTAAATCTTTTAATAGGGTAACTCTAAGCTACTGAGTTCGAAGTCCTTTAGCTATTGATTTTTTGAAATCCTCTAACAAGGTAACCTTTAACAGGGTTTAACCCTTAATCGGGTATTGTAGCCATCCCTTAACCGGGTGATCTTTAATAGGATCGGTTCTTAGCAGAACCTATTGTAATGTCTCTAACCGGACAAGGCTTCTAACAGAGCGGACTTCCAAAGAGTTCAAAAATAGCTTGTGGGTATTCATCCCCATCGTGGTTTTTCCCAGTTGGGTTTCCACGTGAAAAATATGTGTGTCATGTGTGATGCTTTTATCTTGTGATGCTTTGCTATTGTTTGTCAAGCATTTGATGGTTCTGTGTTTTATGCTTGTCAATAAAACATGTTGAACTAGTTGTTTTTATGATCTGATGATAGATCACCTGTTTATGCATAAGGGTGCATGGTAGTGTAGTCTCAAGTTGAGTGAAAGGCTAAGTGAGTAACCAGTTAATGCTTGTCTCAGACATTCTTAGCTTTACCGATTGCACTCTGTTTCAAACCGGTATCTCTGTCTCCCAGTCTTTTGAAGTGTTTGTTGTCAAACCAGTTTAAGGCAATAGTTTTACCTGTACTGATTCACCCCCCCCCCCTCTCAGTACCAGTTTGGTACTATTTGCTCATCATTGAGTTATCATAGTTATAGATATATTTTAAAATTGAAGATCATAAAGTGTTTATAGTTGTTGTATATGTTGAGGATATTATATTTGGAGGAGATGATGAGGCATGCAATAGATTTGTAGAGGAAACAAGATGAAATTTGAGATTTCAACGACTAATGAGTTTTCTTTCTTTCTTGATCTTCAAGTTGCTCAGTTAGATGATGGAATCTTCATTTATCAAGCAATGTATGTTAAGGATATGATAAGAAACTTGGTATGGAGAATGTTGAACCAATGAGTACCTATGTGACTACTGTCTAAGAATAAACCAACATGAAAAATTTATTTGTTGCTAGTATCACCTCCATGTCACCTAGAGGATTACATTTCTTGTGATACCATGACTTTGAAAAATGGCATTTGAACCGAAATACCCTTAAAATTTTAAATTAACACATGATTACTCAAATTATTGACATCATTGGCTACCAAGTTTGATTAAATCACTACAAATGGTTGGTCTATAATTTACTCCAACTATTGTTTAACCTTCAATAATTGAGGTCCTTGAGATTTACCCTCAAAATTCATAGTATTGTTTAAGAGTTTAACAAAACTCCCACACAAAGATGGGGATGGCTCACCCCTCACCAAAATATCATAGTAAGATGCACTATTCTTAAATTAAAATTCTCCAACCAAGGCCATGCCCTTCTATAAAAGAAAAATACTCACAAAGAACCTCATTCAACACCTTATCTACAATTAACCCTCATTTAACACCATACAATAAAACTAAAATGAAAAAATATAAAAAAAAGCCTTGCAACACACCCACATAGGACTCACACACCCCACACAAGGCCAACAAACCCCTCGATTTCCTCATCCACATGTAGGAATAACAAAAAGAAAAGTTGGCTAGGGCCACACAACCCTAACAATTGTGTACAAGGAACAACACTACCATTTTTCTTCCCATATCTTCTCATTACTCGTTGCCTTACATTGCATTTTTGCATTAATTCCTCTTTATTACCTAAAGTTGATTAACTAATTAAATCTAATTTGTTAACATTAGATCTTAATTCCTTTAACTAATTAATCAACTAATATATAATAAAAACAATTAATTACGATGATTATGTTGGCATATGCACACTCCAATGAGACATTGTATGTGATTGAAGGTTTTGTAATTGATGGCAACCTTACAATCCTATGGCAACGACAAGGCATTACACCAACAAGATAGTTCACCAGCATCAATAGATCACACTCTACACTAGCACTCAGACCACCGACACCGGCGTAGAGAAAGGAAGCATACCGGCACAGAGGCTAACATAATTTTTGTTATATTATATTTTGTTTATTATTGTAAAAACTTTGTAAGCCGACTTGGCAAGTTGTAAGATGACTCTTATATATAAGAGAGATCATTGTAGACATTTTGTAAGTAATGGAAGCGAAGAAAAAGAAGGTATTAGGTAGACCTATTATGCGAAATATAGGTTAAAGGTTTTATGTAAAGAACAGAGTAGAAATCGGTACTGGACCAGGCATTATCAATGTTATTGTAAAGCAGTACAAGATATTGGATTTATATAATCCACATTGTAAGTCAATGAGACTTCCCATTGAGCAGTGAGCTCTAGGCAATTGGCCTTCCTGCATGTGTAGGCCCCTTTTGTAAGTAATATTCTCTTATTGGCCAGTAAGTGGATATTGTGGGTCACAAATCCCACCGAGGTTTTTCCCAAACCGAGTTTCCTCGTTAAATCCTTGTGTCATGGTGTGCTTTTCATGTGGATGCTTTTAATTCTGTTTATTGTGTTATTTCTTGCATATCGGTACACTGTTATAATATGTTCTGCATGTTTTAAGTTGAGAAATTCTAATTACTGGTTAGATACTGATTCATCCCCCCTCTCAATATCTGTGGGATTCCTAACAATTGGTATCAGAGCTTGGTCCTCTATTTTTAGAAGCCTAACAGCTTGAGGAAGATCTTGACACCGGTAAAGATGGAAAATCTGATGAAGCAACTTGAAGCAACTCTCTCAGACTATGATACAAAAAAATTGAAAAATATCAAACTACAAGATGATCTAAAAGCAGCTCAGGATATCATTCAAGCACTTCAAGAGAATCTTACTATTGCAAGAAATAAGAGAAGAAAACTTTGTGAAAAGATGCAGAATGAGAATGATGAAAAGGAATCACTTAATGATATGTTAAGTAAGCTGAAACTGGAGAACATAACTACAAAGAATGAGATGTAGGATATGACTATCAGATTTTGTAAAGAGATTGAAGATAGGAAGAAGAATAAAGAAGAATTGACCAGAAGACTAAGTGATGCAGCAAATGAGAACACAAGACTTAGCTATGAATATGATTTATTAAAGACAGATCTAATGCACACTCAGAATGACTCCAATGAACTGATGAGACAGAAAGAAGTCTTATAAAGAGAACTAGAAACTGCAAATCAACATAAAGAAAAATTCAAGAAAAGCTCAGAGGAACTTGGTAACTTGTTGAAGAATCAAAAACCTAAAGGTGACACTTCGGGAATTGGCTTTGAAGTTGGTGAAAGCTCCGGTATTGCAAACACACAGGATCACAGCAAACCGTTGAGGCAACCTAATGCTTATAAATTCAATGGAAAATGCTTTAACTATAATAAGTATGGTCATAGAGCAAATGAATGTAGATCTAGAAACTAGCAGAATATCAACACACCCACCGGTCAATGTTCAAAATGCAACAAAGTTGGTCACAATTCTGAAAATTGCAGAATGAATGTGAGATGTTATGTTTGTGGAAGATTTGGACATTTATCTAATCAATGCAGAACACAAACTAGCATAGGTTATGGGAAAGCTATTTAGAAGAATAATGTGACTTGTTATGCATATAACAAGATTGGGCATATTGCAAAATTCTGTTGTAGTAAAGGATCACTGGTAGACAACAAAAGTTCTAGCTTGAAAGGTAAAGAAAAAGTTGAACAAGTTAACAAGAATTCTCAAAACAATGGATTAGAAAAGCTGATCTAAAAGTTGGGAATACTCCTCCACTGATAGAACCAATGAATGCTTCACTAGCAGGACAAAGTGATGCCCCACCGGCAAGAAGTTCTTCATCAAATTGAAGAAAGTTTCCTTGAGGGTCTGGCAATCTAATGACATGTGCTATTATTCCCTCGGTTAGAGATGAGAAGTTGGAAATTACTTCATTACCGGCAGACAATGTTAAGTGAATACTTAACCGGCATGCATTAAATGTGGTAGATGGCAAATAAACACTATAAATTTGTGGTTTTGGCTCCATTTCATTTCACCGTGATTTCAAACATTCGTAGAGCGCAAAATTTGTAGAGCTAAGGAATTTCAAGCAAAGAGGCGAAGCACTTCAAGCAATCCAGAAAAAGGTATTTATCCTCATGGCATCCACCTCTACACTTGAATATATAGCAAACCCTACTGTAGTCGAGGTCATAAAACGCCCTAGGTCCGTATTTCAACTAGTTCCCGAAGTAGCAAAGAAAGATGACAATATAGGTGCTTTCTCACAAATACCAAAAGGAGTTGTTTATGCTGAAGACCCCAGAATTTACATTCACTACAACATAGAGGAATTGGGAGATGAAGAGATCAAAACTATGTATAAATCTGTCATATGTGATAATTCTAGAAATGTGAAACCGAAACATAAAATCATTGAAACCCTAGGATTTACTGAAATCCTCTGCATTCCTGAATTTCCCAAGGATGTGATTAGGATAGTCTTAAGCAGGGTACATGGTGAATTTTTCTGGTTAGATGCAATTCACAAAATCACCAAGGAAGTTGTGAAAGCTATCACAGGGTTACCGTCCACTGGTAAAAGGTCAGACAAAACCAAGAAGGTCTCAAATGACCTAGTTACTTAGCTAACTAGTGCTACATCTGATAAAAGGTCCTTAAGAGTCAATGATGTAATTGACACCAATGTAAGGTTTATCAGCATGATATTAGGGTATAAGGCCACTCATGCAAATAGACTCAATTCAGTTTCAAGTTTATGCATTAAGAGTTCTTATGACTTGATCATAGATAATGTAAAGATTGATATATGTGAGTGGTTGAAGGATGAGTTAATTGACAACCTAGGCGAGATTAAGAAGGATAAGAAATGAACTTTTAGGTTTGGAAATCTGCTTGTATGTTTGATGCTACATATAACCAAACAAGTTCCCGGTATAGGCTACAAAGAACTTGGATTTGATATACCGGTAGGTAAACAGCTAACAAAACTATTCAACAATATGGGAGAAGATAAGGATAACAATATCCATGATTTCTTTCAAGCACTTAAGACCAAAATGAAGAAGAGAATCAGATTATCACAAAAGATTGTTGACAAATATAAGGATGAAATATGTTTTGTAATAAAAAAGGATGAAATTTGGATGGAAGCAGTCATCCTAAGAACAATCTGGGTAACAGAGATGGGCTATGAGATAGATGATCATATAATTGAGACTTATGCTAAATCACTTCTGGAAGCACCAAACGAACCAAAGGAAGAAGTATTTGGTAGTGCTGAGACTATAGAAAAACAAATACAATCTAAGAAGAGAGTGAAAAAGGTTGAGGCAGTTGTGAGAAGAGGCTCTAGACAGGCAAAGGCTATTAAAGAAGATGTGTTAAAGCAAACCGGTATCACTGAGGATGAGCTAGGAACTCTACAGCCTGAGACTCATCTACCACTGGTAGGCACTTCTTTAGAGAGTGACATGCCTGCAGCTTTCAAAAGAGTTGTAAGGAAAAGAGATCCCTCACCGGCAACCACACCCTCACCTAGGAGGACAAGACAGAAACAACAAGCAGTGAGATCTCCGGTTAAGAAGACTACACCAAAGAAGAAACTGACACCCAAGAAGAAGAAGAGAACAAAACAAAACTTGGCTCCTCTTGACATACTATTGAATGAAATTACAGAGGAAGGGAAATTGAAGAATATAGAGAAATTGTACAACACTTTGACTGCAGATGAAAAAGAACAAGTAGAAAATAGTGTTATATTGCATATGGACATGCATAAGAAATTTTTGATGGAAGTTGTAGATGAAGTACCAGATGAACTGTTTAAAAGACTAGAAGCAAGGAGACAAGCAATAATAGAACTTGACAAGAAAATCAAGATAGAAAAGCTACTTGTTGTGTACCCAGTGAACTGACCTAAAGAAATTGATGATTTAATTGCTGAAGCCAACCGGTCAGTATTCTCTACTGCACACCGACACATTGCATTAATGGTTGGAAGAGTCAATGAGGTGACTAAAGAAACAGAAAATGGATGGGATATATTCCTAGTTGAAAAAGAAAAATAGGAAGAATACAGGAACCCCAAACCAATAAAGGTATATCAGATAGAAAGAGACAAAGGAAAAGGAAAGGTTGGTGGACCTCCAAGTATCAAAGTAAAAGACAACTTACCCCCACCTCCTTTTACATCACTGGTAACAACAACTACAGAAGATCAACCGGTAGCTGAAAGTATGGATGTAGAGGATGTCAATCCTAATCCTGAAGTCTTATACATAGTAGATGTTGATACACAAAAGATCAACATTGTGGTAGACAAAGATACAACTGGTAAGACTGGAATGGCTAGTGAGCCACCGGTAGCTGAGCAAACTGATAAAACACAAGAGAAATCAATAGATGACAAAGAACAACAGACTGAGACAGTGCAACAAGAAGAGCAACAACAATAGGAACAAGCTCCGGAACAGGAACAGGAACAGGTTCATGAGGAAACAGTGCAACCGGCAATTGGAGAAGTACACAAACCATTGCTTAAAGAAATACAAACACAAACAGACCTACCAGAGGTCACAACAAGCTTGGTTACTTCTTCCACCGGTGGAATTCAGAATGTTGGTTCCTCCTCAGCAGACCACAAATCAACAAATGTAACTGAAGTACTTTTGGATTCAATCAAAAGGATAACAGATTGTAGTTCACAAGCTTATAAAGCTATAGATGACACAATCCCAATTTTGAAGCTAATTGCTCCTAATTGTAATATAGACAATAAAGATTCTTTAGGACAACTTGATACTTTGTGTAAATACATCACTGAGAACATGGAGAAAATAAAGGAAGAGACATTGAAGGACAAGGTAGAAATTGAAAAGCAAAAATTCTTTGAAGATCAAATAAAGAAGTGTACTAGGGAATTTGACACACTTCTACCGGATCTGTGCAACTTATTAAAGGAATACAAAACTCTGTACAAAGACACCTGCAAGACAAACTTTTTGACAGTAGACATAGATAAGAAAATAAGCAAGGTACAGGATGAAATCAATAAACTTGCTGATAATTTTGTTAACTCACTTGATACATTATCAATTTTTGAGCAAAGGATAACAAATTTTGAGGAAGAGTTACTTAAATGAGAGAGAGAAAAGGAGAGAATAGTGAATAAGGCAAAGCATTTGAGATTAAAACTAAGTCCAAGATTGGACTATCTAGCATCATTGCGGAAGGAAATATCTGAGGCACTGATACAGGGACAGAAAACACCAGCAGAGCACATGCAGCATCTCACCGGTACAGATAAAAGAACAAAGACAACAATAAGAAATAGTAAAAAGTTTATGGAGAGTATAAACTTGATTTTGGTCGATCTATTTCAAATTGTAACTACCCAGTTACAAGGTTGAAACTACAAACTCTACTGACATCTTGACAACCTTTGTCATTGATGCCAAAGGGGGAATAGTGGTATGAGAAAATTCAATATCACAAGAATCATATGCTCAGGGGGAGCACACATTTTTGGTAACATTTTTGACTTCACATTTTTGGATACACTTTTGAAATTTCTCATGAGTGTTGCCATCAATGCCAAAGGCGAAGATTGTTGGCATATGCACACTCCAATGAGACATTGTATGTGATTGAAGGTTTTGTCATTGATGGCAACCTTACAATCCTATGGCACCGGCAAGGCATTACACTGACAAGATAGTTCACCAGCATCAACAGATCACACTCTACACTAGCACTCAGACCACCGGCACCGACATAGAGAAAGGAAGCATACCGGCACAGAGGCCGACATAATTTTTGTTATATTATATTTTGTTTATTATTGTAAAAACTTTGTAAGCGGACTTGGCAAGTTGTAAGATGAGTCTTATATTTAATAGAGATCATTGTAGACATTTTGTAAGTAATGGAAGCGAAGAAAATGAAGATATTAGGCATACCTATTATGCGAAATATAGGTTAAAGGTTTTATGTAAAGAACAGAGCAGAAACCGATACTGGATCAGGCATTATAGATGCTATTGTAAAGCAGTACAAGATATTGGATTTATATAATCCACATTGTAAGTCAGTGAGACTTCCCATTGAGCAGTGAGCTCTAGGCAATTGGCCTTCCTGCATGTGTAGGCCCCTTTTGTAAGTAATATTCTCTTATTGGCCAGTAAGTGGATATTGTGGGTCACAAATCCCACCAAGTTTTTTCCCACACCAAGTTTCCTCGTTAAATCCTTGTGTCATGGTGTGCTTTTCATGTGGATGCTTTTAATTCTGTTTATTGCATTATTTCTTACATACCGGTACACTGTTATAATATGTTCTGCATGTTTTAAGTTGAGAAATTCTAATTACCAATTAGATACTGATTCACCCCCCCCTCTTAGTATCTATGGGATTCCTAATAGATTAATCATAATTATGATTTCATCTAATATTGAATTCCACATCACAATTAAAAGATGAGTGGGCTTTCTCCTTTAATTTGAACCATCTAGTCTATTAATATGGGTCAATATCATAAACATTCACATTCTCACATGTTCCTTATCCACTTCATGCTCGCACATGTGTGACCATTCTATTTTATCCAGCTCCTTTCAAACACATGCATGACCATGCCAATTTGGAAGCATCTTTTACCTCCACCTCATCCATCATATTTTACACATGTGTGAGCATTCTTCATTAACACATGCCACCTATATTCTCACATATGTGTGGTCATTCTTAATCTTCCACATCTTCCTCTAGTTGGTCTCTTCTCATTCAATCTTTTTTTTTTATTATTATTAAATGTCCTTCATTAATTATGAATCTCCTTCCCTCTCTTAACACTTTTTAAGAGGTTATACATCTGATCCATATGAATTCATGTCAATTATTAATTTGATTCTCTAATCCCAACCATTTTATATTTCAAAAATCTATTCAAGAAATATTTTCCACCCTCATTTCGTAATCCAATTGGATATCATTCTTATGCTACCATTTTCTTAATCAAATCATCTACTTGCATATTATCCTTGAATTGCTCGTTTTACAACCAATCATTCATATGCTAAACTAATATTTCTTAATTAAGTAATATTTCTCAAAGATCATCCACATACTACATTTGGGAGTAGATTTATGCCATCAAAATGGAGGCATAATACATTTGTTCTTCATTGTTTTGTACCTTTTGTTATATTCTCCCATTGTTTTCTTTATCATGAGTGTGACCATGAATTTGAGTCTTTGCCATGCTCATTGAATTTTACTTATCCATTAAGTGTAGCTCAAATGGGGGTTCCACACTTTCATTTGAATGACCACTTAAAACCAACACACTCCTTAAATTGATATTATCCTAAATATTTTATTTTCATTTGTTTTAATAGATAGGATGCTACAATATCCTTAAATTGATATTATCCTAAATATTTTCTTCTCATTTGTTTTAATAGAAGAAGTAGAAGTGATTTATACTGTTAAATTATTCCACGAGCTAGATAAAGAGATTTAAATTAATAGAGGCCTATATTCAAATATTTTATTTTAATTTCAACATATAGTTGATTTACCATAGTATTAAAGGCATCCAAAATATTTATCTATAGAGTTATCATGATTCATCTTTACTGAATACTTCTTACAAAGAATAGTTTATTTGTTGGAGACTTTCCCTTATACATAGTACCCAAATTATCCCATAGCTCATTTATTGTGGCTTCAAACGATACATTCAACATAAAAAAATTTGACATACATTATCTAATTGAACTCCTTTCCTTCCTATAAAAAACTAGCCAATCTTCATCCTTCATGCCAATTTGTTTTGTTAATAATATAACAATCCATTGATATTTTCAATAAACATATCTTCCATTTTAACAAATATCAATCCAAACTCTCATAGTAAAAATAAAATAATCTAATAAACATATATCAAAAAATTATTCCATATACAATCTTAAGAAATCAAAAAGATGAAAACCAATGACAACACATAGCATTTTAACCTAAGAAAACCCATTTTGATATAAAATTTACTAAGCTTAAATATTTCACTATTAAAAAAGCTCACCCATTATCTAATGTAACAATGAAATTTTCCTACTCCACCCTTAAGAATGTGTAGTGAATTGAAAGTGGTTTTATATATTACATGAATTCACTCAAAATAGAAAGTTTATTGCTTTAAAATATCGAAAATTATCACAACTTTTTTTTCTTCTAAAAATATTTAAAAAATCACAATTTTTAGATCAGCTAGTAAGCTTGACCCAAACTAGAATATTAAACATGGAAAGTACATAACATTCAACCAACAAAATGGACAAACATTTGGGTATGGTTATACTACAAGTTATGTAATATCTATAACACTAATTTTTTTTTTTTTTGATGAGATGTGTGAAATAAAATATTATTTTGAAAGGGTTATATACTGTTATGTAAAATGAATATGACTATTAATAGGAGACCCGTGTGTTAGCTCATTGAGTCTCAACTATCACTTTAGGTAGCCCAAGTCATATATCCAACTCTAGATTTTTCCACGATGTGAATTAAGGTCCATAGCACATCACTTAAGTGGTTACAGGGGGTTTTTCCTATAAAGAGCTAAGCTTTGGGTTGTTGGACAAGAATCAATTCATCTCGATAAAGAAATGTGACTATTAATAAGAGGATATGTATTAGTCACAATTAACATGAATCTTTTCATATGAATATTAAAATTGAACAAAAATCATTTCAAATATATAAGCCTGAAACTAATATATTACATACCACTATTTTGATTAAAGTGAATATCTATTTGAAATCTTTTTATAAATTTCATTCAAGTATATTCTTTTTAATAAACATTTTATGAAAAAATAATTGAACCCTTCCTAGAAACTATTAATATCTTACATTTTAAATTTAATGAAATAATATAAGTAAAAATCTACTATAAACCTTTTTAAAGCAAAAACTTTACAACATATTAGACCCACATTATCAATTAGTATAACAGTTGTAAGATCTTTCATATACAAGTTCATTATTTGCTCAAAAAGGGTGAACTAAAATTTGATGATATTTGAGATTAAAGTCATGTAATATTCATAGTCCATAATGTTAACAATATTGATTTCTGGTTGCACTATCATCAACGTTTCGGATCCCAAGTTGATATGAATGAAATTTCAAATTCTTTGATTGAGATCGTGAATCAAACGTAATAAAATGCCTTAGGTTTAAATAATAGAGAAGAATTTTGTGACCCTTCTTAAATTCGTTATCCTTATACGACTTCTCAATTAATTTTTTATGCCACTGAAATATAACTTATTTAAATACTGATTGCGACTACACAAATATAATTTTTTTTAGTTTCCCCAAATTTCTTTTGAATAAGGCTCTAAAACCAAGACTTAACACAAAATGGAACTTTGGTTTGGTTTAACAGAAAGTGGCACCCAAACAACTCCAGATAAAAACAAGTGATGCAGAAAACCCATATAATTATATTCGGTGTACCTCCCCTCCAGCAAATGTCTCTGTAAAACTTTACGGTACACCGACAATTGCATAGAAACATCGTCTGCACCTTAACCAAAGATTTCTTCATTCCTCAAAACTTTCTCGGCTACTCTGCCACAAATGTCGGTGTTAACTTTTAGAAAAGCACATTGGAATATGTACCTATACAAAATTAAAAAATACATTGGAATATGTATCTGTTTAAAAGAGAAAAAGCTCATCTAAATATGTACCTACCTCTTTAATAAAACAAGTTTTAGGCCCTGCATAGCCACTTTCTGGTACATCAACGATTGCCTGGAACCGTGTCTGCACCTTAACGGAAATTTCCTTTTTCCTTAGCACTTTTCCGGTTGTTTTATGTGGGAGTTACCTGAACATAGCCTACCACACCACTGTTCAGTGCAGAGACCCTTCTTTGTTCTGGAGATTTCTGCTTTGTTTAGTATTAAGATGGCATCCTCCAGCCGCGCCAACACTAGCGATACAGAATGCTGTAATGATGTTACGAAAGGTATGCAAAAAGTAGTTTTTATGCACAATCTGTGTTTTCCATATGCCTTTTTCAGTTCCGTAAACAAGATCTGTATAGTTGAGGTGGAGGAAAGTAGATTTAATGTTCTTTTTGGTCTGATTAAAGATGTATCTGCTGATAAAATGTCCTAACTATTGAGTAGCATTTAACGTGTTGTTGGTTACCATATTCCATTAACCAGTGATAAGAATTAATTTTTACAAAAAGAAATGGGAGGCTGCCAAATGTCCCCAGATCCAGATTGTTAATCACTAATTACAAGTTTAAAAGAAGGGTTTTACGCACCTCTGTATAGCATACGTCTTTGAATACCCTTTACAACACCGTTAGATTCATACAGCTATAGTGGATGAAATGAGAAGTTTTTGGTTTTTATATTGTATCAAGTCCTAAAATGTTTAGGAATAAACCATCAAACGAGAAAGATCAAACTTGATATGTCAAAAGCAGCAGTGATAAAGCAGAGAGTAACGTGTTATAACAGCCATAGAAAAGTCAAGTATCGCAGAAAAAGAGAACTGTTATCTATGATTTTCTAGTGGAAATGTCTATCACTAATCCCAAGTTTTCAAAGAGGGTTTTGTGCACATCCCTGTATTATGTCATTGAGTATCCTTTACGGCGACGCTTTAGATTTGTACAACTATGGCGGATGAAATGCGATTTTTTTTGGTTTTTTATTTTGTATCAAGTTTTATTGTTTACCCGACCATCTACATTAGGAGCTGAACCACCTCTCAACCTTCTATATTCCTTCAACCAAGAGTAAGTTTCCTCTATCGTAGGATCCTACAAACAGCTGAATACGGATTCCGGTACTGGTCCGCTACCTGTCTTGCGCGCTGGGCTAACCGATCCTATCTGGTAAGATGTATCGCCACCCTCTAGTGCCATCTCTGGTAAGATGTATTGTCATCTTTTATTTTAATGATGGATCTAAATGATCCCAAACTTTGTTAAAAAAAATCTTGCACACTACTGCATATAGGGGGCTTTTAAGACAGCATTTGAGACAATTTTTGAGTGAATTGTCTTAACTTGAGACAAAATAAAACTTGTGTATTGTCTTAAATATTGTCTTTAAGTGAAGGTCTTAAATTATTGTTTTAAACAATTGTCTTTATAAAGACAATAAAAAAGACCAGTATTATTCTATATAGAAACTATAACTATAATATAAAACATATTGCCTCTATAGAGATGGATATGTCTTTAGTCCCACTTAATGTCTTTTTAAGATGATTAAAATATTCTCATAAAAAAGATTACGACTTCTGTCTCTCTAGAGATGATATAAAACAATGAATTTTAAAAAATAGCTCGCTATTCAGATAAATCAATATTGTTAAATATAAACTACAATATCATTGACTAATTTATGTTAGGGCGCGATGGAATTGAACCACCAACCTATTGCTTGTAAAGCAGGTGCTCTTCCATTGAGCTAGCACCCTTTAAAGAATAATTAAACCCTTCAGAATCTTGGGTCTCAAAACACCCTTTGGTTTAGTACCGAGTTTCAAGTCTGAATAATAGTTGAGAACATGTGACCATTGCCAGCTATTTTGTGTTTATGTATTGAACAACTTTTTGTTGCCTTGAAAATAAAACAACTGTGTTTCTTACACAAAACCTTACAATATCTATCTGGCTCTATGCAACACAAAGAGAATGTACAAAATTTTTGAATGATACATTTATGTTTCTGAAATGGCACTTACATAGTCTGATTCTCATCCTAAGCGTGAACCTGTTCAATGCAAAATAGGTGCAAGTCATTAGTCCGCAAATTCAAACTGCCCTCTTGCCATGTAAAAGGACTTTATATCAGAAACAATGAAGCTGATATCATGCCCCGAATTTAACAATATGAATACCCCTCAGTTGTTAAATTTAAGAGAAAGTATGTATATAATTGATGTACGTGATGGTACAGACTACCAAAAGTGTTTTGAGGTGTTTATCCTCGCAATAAAAGAAATAAAATCAGTAAGAACTAAAAACTTCATGACAGATTATGATGAAAATTACTTCATATACCTTGATACCTTCTTGCAGAAATAATACAACAATTAACATGCCAAAGACCTCTCTGGTTACTCTTTTAAACCTTTTTGATGAGTGTGCAGGCACTGGAATTTGTAAGAACAAATAGTAGCAATGTTGTCCACACAGAAGCCCTACACAACATTCTTTCCATCAATAAGAGCTTTATAAAATATCTTCTCCCTTAAAATAATACATTATATGGCCATCTTCCAGATCCTATCACATGTATTGAAATACAATGGAAACAATATATACCGCTTTCTATATGAATTCTCTAATACTGTGACTATCCATATTTACCATCATGTCCATGCAAGAAACAATCTGTCCCAAATCATCCCTATCTTTTGCAAAGATATACATATATGTATACATAAGAGTTGTGGGTTTTGCAACTCCAAGAATCAATAGGGGTTGTCCTCCTATCAAGGAATGCATAATTCCACATAAGCTAGTAGAAATCAGTGTCTGAATAGCAGTTAAGGTGCCATCTACAAAATAAAAAATATGCTAAGAAGGTATTACCATATGTTTTCAGAAATATCTTTGAAATCAAGCAAATTTACATTCACAAATCCAATATCTAGATGCAAAGCATCCATAAGAAGTGATAAAGGATTTTTAGTACAGATGGAAGATGAAAATGAAAACATAGCTGTCATTTCAATCCTCACACCAAATAAAATATAGGTGGTTGGAGTCAAAATTCTGTAGGAAGGAAAATAAGTTATTGATTCATTTATAATAGTCATTATCAGCATTGTCAACTTGGTTTTCTATGACTGAAATCAAACCTCTTGGAGGCTGTAAAGGCACCAAAGAAACCTCCAAATAGGTAAATAAACCCTCCAAGCTAATCAGAACTGTATGACAATGCTTTAGACATAAAAATACCACTTTATTGGATCTAAAACACACTCAGAAATCCTCCAAATACAAATGTTATTGCTGCAACTTAAACAACAATCTCAACACCCACTTACATGATAGCTTTACCTAACACACTAGATAGAATTTCACACCTCTATATGGTGCTCTTACTTCTCAAACTTTACATATCTGATGATCTCATACCCGAAGTCTGAAATGCCGCTCCTATTGTTACCTTATTGACAAGTCTGAAAAATAAATATCAAAAACATCAAATAAGAGTCATGCATTGTATTGTATCTAAAAATTTATTTTTCTCCACAAAATGGACCAACAGGGGATCCTTGTCTGAGCATTTTCTTAGGTTGAAAGACCTAAGTGATCAATCGCCTATCAACCATAAATCAAAAAGTAAAACATAAAAATATAGTTTCTCTAGTGACACACAATCTTCCCCCTCTTAATGAAACATTTATTGAGTCCCTGAATCTGTTGGATAAAGGTTAGATATTAAAATGTGAGCATGTCGGTACATATATATAGTAAAAGGAATATGGCCAAAACAATTGGGGGAGCCAATTATTTGGGTGTATTGAAAGTGCTTTTGCAAAATAACATAAAGGCAGCGGCAAAGCGCATTCTGTGAAACAATTTATAGAGAATTTGTCAAAAAAAAAAAAGTGAAGGGTTTTGCTTGCTTAAGTGCATCAATGTTAAGAAGAAATGTCAAAAGTGTTAGTATGATTTGGCTTATAATAAGTCAAAATTTTAGGCTAATGCAACAATTAATGAAGGGGTATAGATTTTTCAAGAGGAATATGCTTTTATTCTCTGCTAAAATGAGAAAGAAGACAGTAGATGTTAGTTCTCTGTTTCAACAGAATTGCACCATTTCAAACCAACTGAAACATATTATCACAACTCACAAATCTAAATTCCATATGAATTCTTTTGTTTCAACAGAGAATAAATGAGATAAATTTAAAGGTTTAAAAAAATAAAACACAATAAATTTGATATGTCCTTACTATCATCTTGGAAGATTGTGTATCACAGTCTTTTCTCTTGTGATTTTGATAATACTGTGTTATCTTACTGCTTGTGACAACTTTCATTGAAAACACTATTCTGAAGGTTCCTAACACAGTGGCTACCATAATTGTAGTGTTTATGTCACTGTCTTTCTACTTTGATCGTTGTTTATGTGCTCATCTTATTAGACTTTTCATACTATTATTACACCTGTCATTTCTTCTATCACTCAATCTTGGAACTTTCACTTGAAATGCACATACTTTTCCTTTAACAGGCCCATAACATCTCTGACCAGCGTATGAAAGATGTGTTCATGGGGTCTCTCTTCATTGCTCATCAAGATAGTCATTGGATCTTTCGAATAGTGGAATTTCTTGCTGTACGATGATGATGGTAATTCAAATGTGTTTCATGAAAGAAATCCTCACTATGACCTGTTTGTCTCCTTACATTCAATTGTTCTATTGTGACGTCCATAGAGTAGAATCATTGTATTTTCTCATTGGTTTTGACTTCAAGAAATTCCTCTATGACTGTGATTATGACAGTCATCCCGATGCTTTATCTTATCAATCTTTGATCAAGGCTTCCTTTATGCGGTAACAATATCATTTGGCTGCTTTTCTGATTATTGTTTCATGTTGCTTATGTTCTCATGACCTTTCAAAACCACAGACTGTCCTCTGAACCTAAAGGACTGTTTTTACAATGTTTTTTTTAATGACCTTGCTTTGACTGTCTTTTTGAAATAGTGGTCTTTCTTCCATGTTTAAGGCTATAACCCACTTGACAGAGGTTGCAAAAAACATCTTCACGAGCCTTCAATGCAGTATTACGGGCGGCTCTCTTTATTTCCCTTAATTGTCATCAATGCACTTGTTGGGCTATGAACTTGAAATACTTGTCTTTGCCAAAACAAAAAATGCTTGCGTATTGGTTTCTATTGTGGCTTTGTTTCAGATTTGTGCATCTTTAGGTACCAACACCATACCACTTTTCACTGTCACACCATCATAAATCCTGCTCTTGTAGCTTGTGTTGCTACTCTTACTTTTTGTATGCCTGGGATATGTGTTTAAGCATGGAACCTTATGTTGGCTTCCCTTTAGCACTATGAAGATCACTTTGAAAAAAACTATATCTTTATGACATACAGGAACCTAGGGTATCATGGTTATGACACATGTCCCTTTGAAAATTTCTTTCATAGAACTTTTCCTTACAAACTACCATTGTTCTCAGGACTACAAACTCTGTCTCTTTGGCTTGGACTGTGATATTTGATAAAAAGATTGTTCTTGTTGATTTTCATCTTTTATGGAGGTCTATTCACTGTACCATTCTATACAAGATTACAAGAACTGTGGCCATTATTGCCATGATTTGTACATTCTACAGTAATTATCATTGTTAAGAATTCTATCTATTGCTACAGGTCTCCTTAAGCTATGGACTGTACTTTCCACATGGCTTCCATTATAGATGCTGCTACAGATCAGCATGATATTGTCAACATTGTCTATTTATTGAAACCTTTTGACTGTCTTTGCTTCTTGTATTACAAGCCCTTTTATTTTGCAATCTTGTATGTTACAAATATTGTCTTAAAGTTTTATGACTGTGATTGGTCTTTGTAGTCATTGTTTTCTCTGTCACAGACCTGTGATCTGCAATGTGACTAAATTTTGAAGCTTTGTTCACTATGAAGTTGGACTGAAACTTTCCTCTAAATGACTGTCACTGTTCTTTTAGCTTGCAAACCTGATGGGGCTATCTTTCACTCACCATATGTATTTTCAATAGTCTTTCTCTTGTCTCTAGGCTATACTTTATTGTTTGTCTCTGGTGGGTATTTGAGGACTACCATTTATTCATTGTTCACTGCTCTCTAATGACTGTCCTAGACAGTGTTATGCCTCTTGTACAAACATATCCCACTAATGGTTTTTTCAATACAACTAGGAATCTTAAGAGGTAGAATTTTGTCATTCAATGATTGGGCTTCTTCATGTATCTACCTATCTTTGCTATCTAAGGCTGCATATACAGTGTTCAAGCCTTTAATGTTTCATTGCTAGTGATCTTCATCTATCATGAAGGCTTGCATATGTTGAACTTTTGAGTTGCAATACTCTCCTTTCTCTGTGTATTTTCTTATTCATTGAATGCCATTGATGTTTTATTGTTCATTGTGTTCATCATTGGTTTAACTACTTTGGTCTAAACAAATCACTGTTTTCACTTCAAATATCATTTGTGAATGACAATGAAATTACTGAACTCTTTGTTAATTTTAGGATCAGACTGATAAATTAGGATCACACAGATGATAGCAATGACATAAAACCAAAATAATGAACACTAGGAACACCAAACTACCCTGGGAAAACCTCCCTCTTGGAGGTGAAAAACCCAGCTATAAATCTCAGATCTTATTATGCAATAATTAGTCAGTATCTTTACAATGAGCTTCAATGCTTGAAGCAATCAGCAAGCTATGCACAGTAGTATAATGTCTTCAACCTAGGACAAATATACAAAGACGAACTTATTTGCAATAGATATGATATTCGCTGTCACAAGAAGGGCTACAGACTCTGAGATGAAGTTTGCTTTACCTTCAATGATATATCGCGGCCTTAGGAGATGTTCACTGCATGTAAGAATAGTTCGCAGTCACAAAAGTATGATTCGCTGCCTTCAAGTTCAGTTCGCTGCCTTAGGATGATGTTCGCTGCCTGTAAGAACAGTCCACAGTCACAAAAGTATGATTCACTGCCTTCAAGATCAGTTTGCTGACTTAGGATGATTCGCTGTCTTCCAAAAGATAGTTCGTTGATCACTGCTGCTGATTATAGAATATATTCCCTGTGTGTATATTGTTTGCTGAATTGTGTGTTGATACAATGATTCATACTTTTTATATATATGAGACTTAGCATCCTAATTCATCATAGGTCGGCTTACAACAAGGAGCAATATAATGCTTTAGATTAGGCGCCCAATATAGGGTCAGCCCTAGACGCTACAAGTTACCTCAACACAAGTTACATTCAATATAGGACTTGACCTATCCACAAGTTACATTATAGGTCACGCCCAATTTTCATATTTGCAAGTTACATACACTGCCCAAATAGGGCCAAACCTAAACAAAAATTTATGTAACAAAATGTGATAAGAAGCATGGCTAAGGCCGATAGGTCCATACACATGCTAAGTGTGCTAGGTCGGTCCTAGAAGGGATCCAACCTAGCTACAAATATCAACATCCTTAATGGTTACAAGTTACATAATGCGTTTGGGTCTAGCCCAATACAAGTAATACTTATATTTGACCCGAACTAGCTATTATTTCAACACTCTTCACATGCTATGAAGTTTAATAGTGCAAGGCTTCTATCTAATGACTTGAACATTCAATGCCTCTTATGGAACTGTGAATGGAAAAAGAAAAAGGTCACAAATCACTGAAAAGATCTCATCATGAACAACCAATAACCTCCTCCCCAAATCTCTAAAAACAGTAAATATATCATGGAAAGTGAACTTATCTTATAGAGTTTTTGACAGTGAAAACACCTCTGCTTGATATACTATTATTTGGAGTTTAGATACGTGTCTTAAGTAATATATTTCAAAGAGATTTCACCTCTGGATACACAAGTCTCCTTAGATGCAATTTTCGATTCCTCTTCTATTATTTCTCTAGGTAATCTATTTGATTATTATGTATTCAACAAAATAACATTCCATTTTTTTTCAAACATTTATGCTTTCTATGAATGTGTGGGTAAATTATGTCAATGACTTTCAAGAGATAAGGTTTGAAGATCCAATCTAGGTGAATTGCTTGTTGAATCTTGAATACTCAATAGTTAGAAAGAATAGATATCATGCACCATGGCTCAACCATGTTCAACATTGCTTAAATTTTTTGAAGCTTAAAATTCACTTGTAATTTAACTATCCAACTTTGAACATTTTACAAAACCAATTATGTTTTACATGATGCTAATGAATAAGGATTCAAAGGTCAAAGAAATAGATTCTTATATCTTAAAAAGCAAAGCCATTGAACAGCCTCGGGCAACATGCTTGTAGTCCAATTTTGAGAAACCAGAGTATTCAGATAATGCCTAATTTCTTCTACAAGCCTTACCATTCAAGTATAATCTAATGGGTTCTTTACAAGTCCTTCAACAACTCCATCCCAAAATGCTTTCTCCATTGTAGATTTGATTTGAGCTTGAATTTTGTTAGTTTGCTATAAGTTGTGTTCCTGGACAAGAGTCTTAGAAAATATCCTGTGAACCAATTCTTTTATTTTTTTATAGACTTGTGTCAATCTTTTATCACCCTCTAGGTTGTACAAGGACCAATACACAAATATGCAGGTGCAGAGTTACCAGCTATTTAGAGTGACATTTAAGACTGAAATGAAGTGTACCATAGCAACAACCAAAAATCTTTGAATCACAAGGGATCTACGATCATACACCTAGAATAAGGAGACTTACATTCATTCCCTTTGTCTTATCAAGCTTTTCATACATATAGATATTGTATGCTAGTCTTAAGAATTCATCAAAGCGAACAGACGCAATTTTATACTTAATCTGTACAACTTATTTTTATGTCTGGGCATGTATTTTAATACATATTACTATTCCTACATGCATTATTTCCCCATACTGAATGTTAGATGTATTATTTCTATTCAAACAAATCTTTCATCTATTCTTCTACCTGTTATTTCTACCAGTGGCAGGGTAGATTCGTTTCAGTCAAGAAGAAATTATCACCTAGAAAGATTACTCTGCAATTGAAAAGAGATCAATGGTGAAGTATAAAACTCTCCACCCAACCAAATGGCATCATCAAGCCGATTGAGGCCCTAGCCAATCCCCGAGTGAAGAGGATCACCTAAAACCTCAGTAGCTCAAACAATACAAGGAATAATACACACCAGGCTTCTTATACACATTTATGATTACAATACCCTGTTGCTATCCAGCTCGAGGGAACATATCTGCATAGTATTATAAGCTTATGCTCAATATTGGGAACCCCCTTATAACCAGGTATAACACAAAACAATTCATAGAACCCATAGCAATTCTAGAACTCTTCACATATATTACCTTTAGGTAATTGTAGCAATACAAAGAAATATAAAGCAAGATGGCTTGCCTCCATTCTTCTTCTCCATCCCTGCAACCCAACTAGCCAGTACCTCCCCAAAAGGAAACCCAAACCACTATCAAAGCTACCTACGGGCTTCACTTTTTCAACACATTTATGACAAACACCAAATATCTTCACGAAACAAATAATTTTTTATACACCAAAATTATGACTCACACAAGAAAAACAACATTAACCTCTATACTCCGGCGATAAAATGTAAGATCCATTAATGAAAAACAAAGACAAACAATGTAGGGCACATGGCATCCATGATACAAGGATCACCAAGCAATGGAAATCAAGATGACAGTCCAGAACTCCTAAAAAGATGATAGTGTTGTTATGAGTCAGGAAGCAATCATGAAAGGGATTTCAGGACAATTCAGAGTAGTGAGAGTGAATGTCTGAATTTGTTAAGTTTGGAGGTTTTCAATGTTGCATTAAAGATTTCTCATAAGTCACTTTCATAGCATCTAGCACTGTCACTTCTATGACCTTGACAAAGGTTCATAACATACATGAGATGATAACACCAATAAAAAATGGCTCTCAAATGACATCTCACATAGGGATTCAAAAGACAATAAGATACAGTTCTATGAAGACGCAGATTAGTATGAGGAATAATCAATAAGCAAAGATAAAGACAGCTACAACACAAGAAAATATAGTGTAAGATGTTGAAGACAAAGAGAAAGTTGTTATCATGATATTGTAGAGATAGTGACATTTCACAGCTCATTGAGGTGATTATAAAAGTTGTACGATACAGAGAGAAAAACTTTTAAGAGCCCCTCCATGTTGAACACAAAGGAACCATCTGAACCTTAAAAGAGAAATAACCGAGAATATAATACAACAGATAGTGAACTATCAAACCTTATCATAGTACTGAGGAAAAAATGAAGAAACAAAGATCATTATCAACGGTAATGACAGAAAAGGGTGTTAATATCTTTCAAAATAGTCATCTAATGTACAATGAGCAGTCACAGTGATAGTGCAATCATGAGCAGACTATTTTGAATGAAAAGACCAGTTGACAGGGGAAAAGTTTCATGAACATTTAAAATAGAATCACTAGAGAAAATTGATATGCTACAGAAGACTCTTCAAGCCAAACTCAGAGGAACACACAAATGTGGGCTTTCACTTGTTCAATCATTGTATCATATGGTTAGGAAACAAGCAGTAATTTGAAGGTCATAAAATGATGATATCAAATCAAGCCCTTTTGGAAACTACGCCTCATTGAAATAGTCATTTCTAAATGCTTTAAAGACAGTGCTCTTGAGGAAATAAGACTGTCATAACAGTTACAGTAAACCATGATTTTAAGACATGAAAGAAAATAGAATTTCACTGTCAAAACAGTAAGGACATTGAATTTTAGTCATATATGCTAGTAATATTTCTATTAGGACAATCATGTCTCGAAGAGAAGTTAGCCATATATACCAGCAACCATATCAATGAAACAAAATCTTTTCGAGAGGAAAAAAGACTTCCTACAAGTGAATGACTTGTACAATGAAAGCGAGCAACCTCTCCATGTGTTTTTGGATGAGAATAAATCTCAAGCAGCATTCGTTCGACGCAAATACCCTTAACTGCTTCATAGATTCCTCTATATACAAGAAATGCCAACCCCTCAAATTGGATGTGCTCGAAAAATAAATTCGCTTGCCAAGTCGTGTATGAGTGAGCTTTCCTTGTCATAAATGAACCATTCACATGTAGAAGAATCTGAAGAGAGTTGGGGCATAGAAGAGGTTACTGGCAAAGTCTGTAACAGACAAGATGGGTTTACCGATCGACCGGAAAGAGATATTGCCTGGGGGAAGATCCAGAAAACACCTTTCACCGAATTAACTAGCGCAACTTAGTTGATCTATAAATTATATGCAACGGAAAAATATTCCATTTGAAACAACCCTAAGAAGATCAAATAAGTGAATGGGGAATGTGAAGAGTATTGGTCCTTTGGGGAAAACCAAATAGACATCGACAGAGATATGTAAAGCTCTTAAAAACAGAGCAAGGAAATACAAGGCGCTACAACTCTAATATGAAAAGGCAGAGCATGTGAATACAAAGGGGACTGTGAAGTGTAAGTTACAGAAAGGACCTCGATTGAGGAGGCATCGACCCAAGAGTGTGAGAGAGGCCATTGCAAGGTACAACCAAAGGTAGGACCACGCTGGAAATGTTTGGGGCAAAGCTTAAACTAGCCAGGGGTTGAAATGCCCTAAACACAAATAAAGTAGTGGAAATTTACTTATCAAAACTTTGAAGAAAAAACAATTTGCAAAATTTACAGAGATTTTTCTGCACAATCATAGTTAGGGCAAAATTAGTACCTACTCAAGTCCTATAGGATGATTGCCCCTTCCTTCACAAACGAGTCTCTCCCATTGATTCTTGGTGGACTCTTGTCGCTCTCTGAAGGAGACCTTGAATGAAGTGCAAGAAGGAGCCATGGAATGAAGTATCTGTATAATCCTTCCCGCTAATGAAAACTACATGCCGAATACGATGCCATGAGAGGAGCAAAAGCGGGCAGATGAGTTCAATGAGAGGGAAAATAGAGTTTTATTTTACAAAAAGTGTTGTTTCTAGTGTCTTAAGTTGAGACAATTAAATAATTAAAAAATACAAATTAAGCATAAGACAAAATTGATATTTTGCCTTAAATACCTCTATTGTCTAGTAGTGACACGATCTAATCTACAAAAGTAGCATTAATAAAATATCTATAGATTGTAATAAATCTGATTTCATTAATCTCTAGTGCAGTACTTTTCAAAATCTGGTGAGTGAGATCCGGTCAAGGCAAGATCTGGTGAGGTGGATCCGAGCCATGTTCGACTGGGCAGATCCGACAGGGTCACACCACCAAAGGAGAAAGATCAAAGCACAACAGTAGGAAAACATAAACTGACTATAACATCCATACAAAATTTAAAGATCGCAGAAACAGAGAATTGGTTTTTTCTGTTATCTAGTGGAAATAAGTTTTTTTAACACTAATTTGTTATTACTTTAGACTAATTGGATATATGGCTTAAAGGAATTTTCAAAACACTAGGACATAGTAAGAGGTTAAATGAAAGTTTGTCTTATTATTATTAATTATTGAATTAAAAGTTAATACATAGTAGCTTAAAAACAAAAAAATATTGTTTAAAATTTTATGTTAGATATTAATATTAATAACAGTTTTCGCTGAATTTTTTTTAGCTTTTGGATTGTTAATTTTAAAATTTAAAGAGTTTGTGTATTTTAATATCTATTATACTATTCCAATAAACAAATAAATGAAAAAAAAAATAAAATTTCTTAACAATTATTTAATTTTATTGTAAAATAAATAACTATATATTTTTTAATTTGGAAATGTTTTTATTTTATTAATAATATATTTAATTTCATTTTATTTATAAACATTAATATATTTTTATATTTCAAAAGTTGATCAATTAAAGTTATTTTTTTTTATAAAGATCATTTGTTTCTTCCCTCCTACTATAAATTTGTAGCCTCTCAGCATAATCGTCTCTTTAAAAATATTCTTTGTCAACATGATCTCTTTTTTATTTATTGATTTGTTTTTTTTTCTTGTTCTTCAATGAACTTCCTTGATGCCCTCCTCTAATGTGATCTTCTACGTTGCATACCTTTATCTCTATTAAAAGAGACAACCTTTGGAAGTTGCTAGTTCACTTAAGAATGGTCATACTAATCATTGCTGCTATTTATCTTAGTTGCCCTCAAAAATAATAAAATCGTTGTTGATCATGCATCATTATCACCATAATCGTTGCCTTCATTATCTTTCTCATGAAGACAATTATTGTCTTAATATATTAATTCATACACAAATTTATGGAGTCTTATAAATAAGACAATTTTTCTGATAATTGACATCTTTTCATGGTGGGGGCATGACAAAGGATGCAGAGAAAGAGAGCGATGTTGTTGTTTAGGCATTATTAAAGTGCATGAAAGCAAAGGACTAAGCACACAAACCTTACTACAAGGTTTCTTTGTTCTTACAATTTATTTTAGTGTAAGTAATAAATTGTCATGTCATATGACTTGTGATTGTATGGTAGTTTTTAGAATTGTTAGTCTTGAAAACTTTCCATAGAATCAAGTAAATTAACTTTTAGTTTTATCTGTATTACATGAGTATCATAGTCTTTTTTTTTCTTCTAGTTACTATATCAAGCAAAACAATGATTTGTTGAACTAAATTTTTGCATTTCAGCTTCTTCAATGTATAATTATGTAAATGTATCGATAGTTTTACATATTTTACCTCTATTTTGGGTGGAACCTTGCACTTTTGTATCTATTGACCTTGTCATTGTTGGATAGTGACAACAATTAGAAACATAAAATAATAGAAATGAGAAATTCCTAATTTCTTCTCACCTTCAGAATAGAACTTCTTCTTTGTGAGAAAGTTCCTACATTCTTTTAAGGAGTTCTTTTTTGTGAGAAAGTTCTTGTTTTCTTTAAAGGAATTTTTACTTTGTCAGAAAGTTCCTACTTTCTTTTAAGAAGTTGATCGAGATATTTTTATGTTGGTGACAATCGAATTTTGAAGACTTTTTGCATATATCTATGTTGCCTATGAAGGCAAATGGGATGTGATTGTTGTTGTTGTTGTATGTGCAAATTCAAACTTCAAAAAGAAGAGTATCTATGAAGTTTGTAATTATTTCTCTAGAGAAATAAGAATACCAATACCTTGCCCCATAAATGTTTCCTTGGCATTTTGTCAAATTTTTACCATGTAAATTCGTGTCTTGTGTGTTGTTTTGACTTTCATTTCATTTCTTCAATATTTATTTGCATCTAACTTGTTTTGCAATATTTAATTATCTAGGGTTTTTGCTTCCACTTGCACAACAAGTGGTATTAGAGCAATTATTTTTTTAGTGGTTGTTAGAATTTGGTTTTTTTTTTCCAGCATAAATGGCAAAAGCTTTGAATGCTAGGTTTGAGGTGGAGAAATTTAATGGAAAAAATAACTTTGAGCTATGGAGGCTCAAGACACATGATTTGTTAGTGCAACAAGGATTGCACAAGGCATTGGTAGGAAAATCAAAGAAACCTACAGATATGTCCGATGAGGACTAGGAAGATATAGATATGAGACCTCTAAGTAAATTTGGTTGTGTTTGGTAGATGAAGTTCCTTTTGATATTGTTGGAGAAGATACAATAGTACATTTATGGAGCAGAATGGAGAGTCTTTACATGACAAAATCCTTAACAAACTGAATCTACTCGAAGAGGCAACTGTATAGTTTTTCTAAGGTACAAAAATTGCCAATCATTTAAATGTTTTCAATACTCTTATTTGTCAATTGGGTCTTGGAATCACTTAGTCACTTCTATTAGCTTTAGTACAACTGACTCTATTAATTTTGATTCTTTTGTGGGAGCTTTGTTGTTTGAAGAGGTGCGAAAAAGTCTAATGTAGAAACCTCCACACTAGAAGCAATGGTGGCTAGAGGTCGATCCACAGAAAAGGGGGAGCATTCGAGAGGTAAATCCAGATCCAAGTCAAGAGGGAAAAAGGGTATGAAATGTTTATATCGCAAATCAAGGCATCTCAAGAAGGATTGTTGGAAAAGGAAAGAGGAGAAGAAAAATCTGCTGAGACTGGAGTGCTATATATTTGTAATATCTTACAACATCAAGATGAATGGATTTTGGATTCTCATGCTTCTGCTCACATGTGTGCACATAGGAGTTGGTTTTCCACTTACCAACCTATTGATGGAGGTGTTGTTCTTATGGGAAATAACTCCTCTTGTAAGAGTGTTGGGATTGGGAGCACTAGAATCAAGATGTTCGATGGTGTTGTAAAGAAATTAACAGAGATAAGACATGTACCAGAACTAAAAAAGAATTTTATTTCCTTGAGTGTTATGGATCCTGGTGGTTATAAATTATTTTGTCAAGGTGGAGTACTCAAAGTGTCCAAGGGCATTTTAGTGGTCATGAAATCTATAGAAGTTGGAAACCTTTACAAGCTAGCAGGGAGTACTGAGATAAATGAGGCAACGATGGCATCTAAGGAAGTAGATGAATCTACTCGTTTATGGCATCAACGGTTGGGTCATATGAGTGAGAACGGGCTAAAGGTACTCGTAAATCATAAGTTACTTCCAAGTTTAAAATCTTTGAATTTGAATTTTTGCAAGCATTGTATCTTTGAGAAGCAATATACATAGAAGTTTAATCAGGTAGTCATACAAGTAAAGGTGTTCTAGACTATGTCCATTCAGATGTTTGGGGTCCATCCCTTGGAGTTTCTTTTGGAAGGTCATCATATTTTGTGACATTTATAGATGACTACTCCAAAAAGGTATGGGTCTATTTTATTAAAATCAAAGCTGATGTGTTTGAGTTTTGGTTGAAAAGAGTACTGATAGATCAATTAAGTTTCTAACGAGAGACAATGGAGGTGAGTTCACATCTTTGGAGTTTGAAAATTATTGCAAGGAAGTTGGGATCGTAAGGCATAAAACCATGGTTTACACTCCTCAGCAAAATGGTGTTGTTGAACACATAAATATGACTCTTCTAGAGAGAGCAAGGAGCATGCTCAGTAATGCCAAATTGCAGAAAAAGTTGTGGGCAGAAGCAATTAATACAACATGCTATTGGTGAATTGGTAACCATCAGTTGCAATAGATTGTAAGATTCCTAAAGAGGTATGGATAGGTCATTCATGTGATTATTCAAATCTAATTTTTTTCTAGCTGTGATCCTTATGTTCTTGTTTCTAAAGATCAACATTCTAAATTAGACGCTAAATCCAAGAAATACTCCTTTGTTGGTTATGGTGATGGACTTAAGGGATGTATATTATGAGATCCTACTGCCCACAAAATCATCATTAACATAGATGTAGTATTTGATGGATCTTCTCTAACAAAATCAGACATTGTAGAAAATGTTTTGGAACATGAAAAAGTACCACAATATCCACAAGTTCAGTTGGAGATTCAACCATCTATAAAAGAGAGGGAGCAGGAAAATCCTTCTGAAGAAGAAGGTGCAAATTTAGAAGACCTACCGGAAAGTTTGGAAACACCACAACCATCTCTAAGGAGATCTACACGAGTTAGAAATTCTCCTAAATGGTATGATGATTTTGTTTCATCAGTTGCTTTGATGTCTAACGACGAGGAATCGAGTTGTTATCAGGAAGAAGTGAATGGCACTAAAAATGCTAAATAGAAAATATCCATGAAAGAAGAAATAGATGCCTTGGAGAAAAATAAGATATGGGACTTGGTAGAACTTCCAAAGGGTAGGAAAGTTGTTGGTTGCAAGTGGGTGCACAAACTGAAGAAGGGTGTTGATGATAAAATTTACAAGGCAAAGTTGCTAGCAAAAGGATATTGTCAGAAAGAAGGCATTGAATTTCATGAGGATTTTTCACCATTTGTTAAGTTTGTTTCTATTTGAGTTGTATTAGCATTAGTTGCATTACTTGACCTTGAGTTAGAGCAACTAGATGTTAAAACAACATTTTTACATGGAGATTTGGATGAGGAGATATATATGGAACAACCGGAAGGGTTTGTTCAAGATTGGAACAAAAAAATTGTTTGCAAACTCAAGAAGTCATGGTATGGCCTGAAGCAGTCACCCAGATAATGTTGTAAGAATTTTGATTCCTTCATGGTGAGCCAAGACTTTGTAAGAAGTGAGTATGACCATTGTGTTTACTTTAAAAGTTAAAAAAATGGCTTATTCATTATCTTGGTGTTATATGCTGATGATATGCTTGTAACAAGTAAAAGCATGGATGAAATCAATAAGTTAAATGATCGGATGGCTAGGAGATTTGACATGAAGGATGTAGGAGCAACAAAACAAATTTTGGATATAGAGATACACAAAGACATGGAACATGGTAAGCTTTGGTTATCACAATAGAAATATGTGGAGAAGATCCTCATAAGATTCAGTATGCAAGATGTGAAACCTGTAAATATCCCTTTGGATTCCTATTTTAAGTTTCCTTCAAGTTTATGTCCTATTACTAAGGAAGAAAAAGATTATATGTCTCATGTACCATATGCTAATGCAGTAGGAAATTTGATGTATGCAATAGTATGTACAAGATCGGATATTTCACATGCAATTGGTGTTGTTAGTAGATACATGGATAATCCAAGTAAAGACCATTGGGCAGTAATGAAATGGGTGCTTCTTTAGCTCAAAGCAGAGTTCCCAAACTCGCCGCGAGTCAGGCGAGTTCGCCGAGTTGGCGAGTCGAGCCAAGCTCGGCGAGTTTCGCTGACTCGGGGCTCGGACTCGGCGAGTTTTGACCATAGCTTGCTTGACTCGCGAGTTAGGCGAGTTATGGCAAAACTCGCCGAGTCCAAGCTCCAAAACTCGGCCACCACAGGTCAATGTTTTGACTTGTTTGACAAGTTAGTATCTTCGTCAGGATTCATATATGGAATATAACATTTAAGTATAAGTGACATTTCCTTATGTCTTTTCTCTTTCTTATACTTTAAGTTATATTCCATATATATTGTCAGGATGTTTGAGAGTGGTTTCGGACCTCCATGAGTTATAATGCAAAATATAGTTTTTGAAGGATCCTTCAAATTTCCAGACTTAGTCAAATTTCAGGCCATTTCAGGATCAGGATGACATTCCAGACTTTTAAGGCGAGTTCACTCTGACCATGATGTAAGGGATGGGACCTAGGAGGACACTATGCATTCAACCAAGGTTTGATTTAGCAACTTGAAGCGTGACCAGATAGTACACAAAAACCCTAGGAATGATCTAAATAACCCCTAATCACTCAACTGACCTAACCTCCTTCACTCCACCTTGAGGAGATCCACCTGATTTGATGACCTTTGAGAAACTCAATCCCTTCAATGCAAAGGCTAAGACACTAAAACGACCAACAACAAAACTAAAAGAGATAACCCTAGAAAGCAAAAAGTGGGGGTCTTCATTTGCAATGGGGCAATGTGTGAGTACCTCACAACAGGGATGTTTCTTAAAATTTTGAAAAAAGGGGGTGAGTTGGGGATATTTCCTACCTATCCCCACATCCCAAAAAATCCCCCCATGGGGCACAAGGTTATTTTTGGCAAGGGACATGTCTCTGAGGAGCATATTTCAAACCCTTCTGGCCTCACAATTCCCCCTTCCATCCAACATATATATAGCCTAAAAACGAAGAGGTCCAAGAAAGACCAAGGTCAACTATAGTCCCAAGTTAAAACCTAAGTTCAAAAAGCACACTATTTAATGCTACCATACACAAGCATTCCTTACAGTTTCCAAGTGAAGATGTTCATGATGTCTCATGTTGGTGCTCCCAAAATTTCAATTTGGCCAAAGAAAATACTAAACAGAAGCCCCAAACAAGTAGATACTCTACTAGCATGCCTTTCATGGCATAACAAGCTAGCACACATTATAATTGGGCTTTATTCAATAATGGGTGCATGAAACAAGTTTTAAATTGTTAAAAATCTCTTAATTTCAAGGTTTTTTTAATTTTGCCGAGTCGTTGCCGAGTCATAGCCGAGTAGCCGAGTCACGAGTCGAGTCGGCCTTGCCGAGTCCGAGCCGAGTCCGAGTCTAGGAACTTTGGCTCAAAGGCACAAGTGATTGTTATATCTATTATGATGGTTGCAACAGTTCAGTGTATGGTTATGTTGATTTCAATTTTGTAGGTGAGTTGGACAAAAGGAGACCTACATCAGGTTATGTCTTTACTCTTGTAGGTGGAGCTATTTGTTGGATGTAAAAGCTTCAAGAAACAATTGCTTTATCCACAACCGAGGAAGAGTATATGGCTATCTCACATTCATGTAAAAACGCAAATTGGTTGAAGGGTTTTTTGGGCACTGAACTTGGAAAAGTACATGACAGAGTGATTGTATTCTGTGATAGTCAAAGTGCTTTTCATTTGGCCAAAAATCCAGATTATCATAGTAGAACCAAGCATACTAAAATTAAGTACCATTTTGTAAGACAGGTTATTGATGGAGGTGGAACTTAATCCTTGGAAAAGTTCATACACTTAAAAATTGTTCAGACATGTTTACAAAACCAGTACTAGTAGAGAGGTCGAAATGGGCGGTCACTTCTCTTGGCTTGCAGAAGGGGTGGTGGTGGTTTTGGGCAGTTCTCAGGTAAATTTTTGTCAAGGTGGAGATTGTTGGATAGTGACAACAATTAGAAACACAAAATAATAGAAATGGGAAATTCCTAATTTCTTCTCACCTTCAGAATAGTATTTCTTCTTTGTGAAAATTTTCCTACGTTCTTTTAAGGAGTTCTTCTTTGTGAGAAAATTCCTGTTTTCTTTTAAGGAGTTTTTTCTCTGTGAGAAAGTTCCTACTTTCCTTTAAGGAGTTGAGCGAGATATTTCATGTTGGTGGCAGTTGCATTTAGAAGAATTTTTGTATATATCTATGTTGTCTGTGAAGGCAAATGGGATGTAATTGTTGTTGTTGTATTTGCAAATTCAGACTGCAAAAAGAAGAGTAGCTGTGAAGTTTGTATTCATTTTTCCTGAGCAATAAGAATACTGATACCTTGCCCCGTGGATGTTTCCTTGGCATTTTGTCAAGGTTTTACCATGTAAATTCATATCTTGTGTTTTGTTTTGATCTTCATTTCTTTTCTTCAATATTTCTTTGCATCTAACTTGTTTTGCAATATTTAATTATCTGGGGTTTTTGCTTCCATTTGCACAATAATCATTCCATATTCCAATGGATTTCCATGATTACCTTCCTTTCAAAAAAAACTGCATGCCACGATATACTACCTCTATGATGACATCATGACCACTCAGTAAGGAATATATTAGTGCTTAGGGAGCAAATACTAGTGAGATCACCCCTCATATTTATCCATACAAATTTTTATCGTTAATAGATCCTGCTATTATCATTCACCAAATAAAATTCATGCAAAGAGTAATGACACCATGCTAATGAATTAGGCAATTTGAGGCATAACGATTGATTTTTAATTTCGAGTGTCATCTATTTTCTACAAGTATAAAAAAATATTTTTAAAAGCTCAGTTTCATTCATTTCATTTATTTAGTTCTTTCTTATGTCAATTCTTTCGCTTGCATAGAATGATGACATTGCATTAATGAATAAGACGAATTGTGGCATAAACACTGATTTTAAAGTCCATAGTGCCATTCATTTTCTCATTCATTTTCTTCAAGTATAACTAAATAATTTTTAAAAGTTTAATTTGTTCATTTCATTTGTTTAGTTGAAAGATCAATTAAATGAACATAAGAAAAATACAATAAATATAGAATTTTGGTGGAAAATAACACAGAAGTAAATGTAAACTGTGTTTCAACATATTCTCTAATAAAATTCTAAAACAAGTTACCTTGCAAAAATTACAAATACGAAAACAAATTCTTTTGAAATTTATAATGAAGAGTCACGATTTTCTCAACTTACCATTTCATACCACATGCATGGAGAATCTATTGGACAATGACATAAAGTGAAGCCCATTGCACAAAATATGCACCTCAAAACCAGGGTAAGCGTTGACATTAGAGTGAACTCCATTCAATGAGTTTTTGAATGTCTTGATATCTAAAGAAAGAAGTATTTAGATAATTATTTGTTAGTAATTATTACTTTTATATGTCAGTGTATCAATGGATACATACCATACTATTGAGACCAACATCAATGAAGAGAAACAAGGCACCAATTCAGATTATCGTTTCAGAATGACAATTTAGAAACACAATCAACAATACATATAATTCAAAGACAACAATTCAAGTAGCAATCCTTCGTAAAACAATCAGTACTATCCAAGATTGACATTTTCAATTCATGAAGAAATATTAATCAGCAATAGTCTAGTAAATTCATCAAGTTATTAATTTTGAAATTTAGGTAACGTTTGAAAGTTGACAGGGGTCTGAGCTTACAGGTGGGCTAAGGGTTGGAAGGACAGGTCTTTTCATGCCCTTGACAAGCTAAGGTTGGGATCTTAGTTATTGTCATTGTCGAATTACGGATCGAGTCCTCTAATCCAATAGTTTGCAAAATATTTCCGAAGAATTCATATGTTGATCAACTTTGGATATTATGATATGATTTATTGGCCTAATAATACATAATAAATTTGTAATCTTAAATAAAACTATTATCATATTTTGAACAAATATTATTATTTTAAAGATCCCAAAAGAAAACATTACATTGTATCTCATTATGAGATGAGTATTGTTAAACCTAGGATTCTTCACTTGTATTATCTTTCACTGGCTTCCGATGATGCCTAAATTACTTTGTAACTCCCGTATGACTCGCTGTATTTCCTATGATTAGATTCCTTGCAAGTATATCATCATGACCTCTATGATAATATTTTTTTGTATTTTCTATGACATTACAATGTCCTATAAATACCCTTCTCGAGTTAACCACATTAAACTTTAATTCATAATAAAAATAACTTTTGCACTAATACAACTTAATATCAAAATCAAGTAGCATAAGATGTGTGGCAGCGCCATTAAATGAAGTATTGAACACTTTTTTTGGGGGGTAATTTTTCAATCTTCACGGTCACTACGTTTTATATCAAATGTTGCAGGCAAGGATGCTTTGTTTAATTGATGTGGTCACTGCTGTTTTCTTTGGGAGGAGTTTTGATGAATGGGTTTTGAATTCCCAATTACCAAAAGATAATCATGCTAAGTTAAGTAAAATGAGAAATTATTTGAATGACGTTTCAACATTTAAAATCACAACATTAAACTTCTTTATTTTTTTTGACAGCAGAAAGATGAAGAACTAATTTTCAGAACTGCATTGTCCAATAAATAAAACCAAGACAATACACCACTTGATTTGTCATTCGAATCAACCCGATGAAGCTCTCGAATTTGCAGTTTTTTCTGGACAGATTACTACCAAGCTCCACCAGGCATAGGCATCCAACTAAATTGACATAACAGAAACCATGAGAAAGATGTGATTTTCATAACTGTGTAAATTTTGAACCGGCATCAGATTTGCTCCTTTCGCAGCGCTCAAGAAAGCAGGGGCGAACTCTTAAATATTCTCACAATTTCCAATATCCTCTATCACTGCCAAACTAATTGCAATTGGTTAATTTTGGCCTAGACGTCTCCAGTAAGCCTTCAAAATCTATTCCAGTTATTAGTGTATGCTTCTAAACAATCCCACGACCTTCCTCAGGGAGTTAGCGGTTCAGTCTAAAGGTTGACCTTCAATTACAATTTCAAACATGCTATTTTAATCTTGATTGAGGTTTGAATCATTGCACTAGATCCTCAGGAGACTCAGAAATTAAAAAGACACCCAAACTCATAATATCCTATCAGCTGGAAGGGTCGACTTGTTGTCCAAAATTCAAACCAGCCAAATCCTAAAGAATCGTTTCTTCATACCTGTTTCCACTTAATCCACAGCTTTTTGGTCACAAGTTCTTATGTAATATAGTCTATTGGCTAAATATTTCTTCCTAGGATTTTGAATGTGTATGAATAAAACACTAGTGAAAACAAGTTATTCAAAATTTTATTAGATTTATGTGTATATCAATACATACATTATGATGTGTGAGAGATTTTTGTGTATATCAATACATCAATTATGATATATGAAAGTAATTAAAGAATTAGTGCATTTTAAGAGTTGGTGCATCCTAAGAATTGGATAACCATGTCTTCTAGATAATTATGTACAATATTTATAATATTAAAATTATAAAACCCTAAAAAAAATTCAAATATTCAAATAAGTTTTTAGTTCGTCTAACCTAATTAGATTCTGAATTGAGTTATATTTATAATTTCAATGAATGAATAAATGGGTCAAATGTGCAGAGAATGCCCCAAATGTGGAGGCAAACGGATCCTTCCAACCCAACAAATCGATCTGCAGGTGAGATAAATTTTTATTCGAACGTTTGTGTCTTTATCCCCCATCTGAATCCAATTTTAAAATTCACTCGTTATTTCAATTGACAGTGACTGCCAAGAGATATATTTCGCTAAAGATATATTTCTCAGTCACAGCGGTAAGCAGAAATTTTTTGTTCGACAGCTATACAGAGACCTCACAAACCAAGGAGTGTCCTGCTTCTTTGATCAAGATCCCGAAAGTTTGCCACTGGGAGAAGATTTCCCTTCTCGTATATTTGAAGCCGCCAAGACATGCAAAGCAACAGTTTTGCTTCTCTCTGAGAATTTCCTCGAATCTAAGTGGCCAATGCTGGAACTCTCGGCTTTCATGGAAGCGAGAGACAAAACCCGTACAAATCCCAATCTCAAAATTGTACCCTTTTTCTTTCTAGTTTCACCCGATGTTCTTGAAAGCTTTACACCAGGCAACGAAAAGTGGAAACAGTTGGGGATATCCGAGGGAGAGCAAAACAACTGGTACCGTGCTTTGAATGCACTACGGCGGACGAATGGGTTGATGTTCAATGAAGGTGATGACGAAGGGGAGTTCAGAGATAAAATTGTGAAAGAAATCTGGCATACAATAACACCCTCACCAAGGTATCATGTCCCTCGGATGCAAGGGCAAGTACGAATGTGTCAGGTGAAGAAAGAAAGCTCACTACCTTCTTTTTCTTTTTTCACGTGTGTATACAGACTCATGGGTTCACTACATTTATTGGCTACAGGAGATTGCAGATTTCTTCAACATTGTTCATTCGGACGCAAAGAGAATCAGTGTTGCAGGATTGTATGGAATACCGGGCCACGGGAAAACTACACTTGCCAAGGCTTTCTGCAACTTCAAATTGGGGGATTTCGAAGGTAAAGTATGTCATCTGGAATTTTCCAGAGGCGATCCATTGCAAAGAGTAAAAATTGCTCTGCAGTATGTCACTCACTGCCCTCCATGGATTCTCTAGACACTGACAGATCCAGATCAGGTGAGTGATTGCCTACAATGCAATTTTGTTTACAGGATGTTCTTTCTTTCCATAAATAATTCTCTATACAGGTCCAGTTATGTAAATGATTCTAAACGAAGACTGGTGAACAAGATGTATAACTATTATGCATTATAACTTACAGGCAAAAGTTGAGTTGGACAGAAGAGTGAAGGGCCAAAGGGTTTTGTTGGTTCTCGACAATATCACAGAGGAAAACATAGACGAAGTGAGATATTATGTTGAGGCAGACTTCAGGAAAGAAAGTTGCATTCTTTTGAGCACGCAGCGTAGATGTTTTAGTAAAGCATTTCAAACTTGAGTTGCAGTCATGCATGCGCGCTCCAAGGCTTGAAAAAGACGAGGCCATACACATTATTAGAAAGAACATCTATAGAAGAGTCCACGCTGGGGGAAGACGACAAAAATACTGCTTTGAAGTGTGCAAACAGATGTTCATTCAGAGAGGTCGGTTGGATAGGTCGAACATTTCATCCGTTAGCCTTAAAAGCTTTTGGCGGCCACCTCTTCAGTAAATACGGTTCGCATCTGTCAAAATGGGTTGCTGAGATAGATGACATGGTAGACCGACCCGGTGATGGTTTGGATGAAGTGTTCATTTTGCTGGGCAAAGCTTTCGATGACGTGCGTTTTGAGTACCGCACCATATTCATACTTCTCACCATATATATGCTGCCCAATATGTCTACCCAGAAAGTTACTGAGTGGCTAGCAATAATTTGCAACAAAGAGATCTTGTTTATTGAGAAAGCAGTGAGTTGAATATTTTCTTGTAGACCTTTTTAGTTTGTGATTTGGTTGTTTTAGTTGAGAAAACGTTGAACGCTTAATTTATATGTGGTTTCAGGTTGAGGATCTATGTAAGAAGGCATTTATTGAAGAATTTGGACCTGAAATTCGTATACATGACCTATATATTGAATTCGCTCGGAGCAAAGCAAATGAAATGAGGAGATGGCTGTGGTGGAAGGGTGACCCACCTAGTACACGTGGGTTACTATCATCAGAAGACAATTCAGGGTTTGAATTGGCTAAATTGGAGCAGTGCAACCATCGAAGACCATCCCAGATCGTCCCCCAGGACCTTCAAAATCTATGGTTGCTTCAGCTCCTAGGTGTGCGGACTGAGAGCACGCTTGACTTAGGCAAAATGGGTCGTCTCAGAAGTATCACATCACACAAATGCAATGACCTGGAAGCACTTGAATGTATGGAAAATATCCAACAACTAGCGTGGCTTCAGATAAGCGAGGTACATCCACTGTTTAAACTTCCTGAGCTAAGCAGCTTCCAAGGTTTACAACATCTTGAGATCAACATTGCACTCAGCCAGGTGCTCAATCAGCTGGGAGATCTTACCTGTTGTGTTTCTCTGAGAGAGATTAATGTTTGCTGCCCATCCCTCTTGGAGTTCCCAAGGTTACATGGTTTGCTGCATTTGGAGAAAGTGGAATTTAGAGTGTGTAAGAAAGTGAAGGGGCCCCTCGACTGTACAGAATGTGTGGAGCTGCAATGTATTGTCCTCGACAGTTGCTGCGCGATGGCTTACGCACCGCTCCTTGCTGTAAGAAACTATCAAAAATTTTATTGCAAGAATGTGATGCATTGACGACATGTCCAGATATAGATGTGCCAAGTGCTTTAAAGATACTAGAATTGTTCATTTCATCAGAAGATGCGTCAGCGCCCAAAAGATGAGAGTCTTGTTACGGACTGGAGAATCTTCAACTATGGAATATGCAGTGTCTGAAGGAGCTTCCAAGTTTCACGCTTTTATCGAATTTGACTGTGCTCAGGCTTGACAAATGTAGTATAAGGGACCCACCAGATCTCACATGTTGTGCCTCGTTGGAGGATGTTTACTTTTTCAAACTAATATATTTAGAAAGGTTTCCCAATTTCTCAGGACTGAGGAAGTTAAAGAACTTAAGTTTATATGATTGCTGGAGCATTCAAGATCCTCCTGATATTAGTGGCTGCATTCAGTTACAGGTATTCCATCTAGTCTATAATGACAATATGGAAGGACTTCCAAACATGGGCGAGTTTTCACAATTAGAGGAAGTCAAACTGAGTTGGCGTTCTGAGTATGAGAAAGGGCATGTAGATTGTGAGTATTTTCACCCTTGTGAGGGTCCTCAATCTTTTCAAGAGGAAAGGTTCCCAAACTTACGCGGTGCGGAAATGTTTCCGCAAAGCCTTGAATTCTATAGGAATCTTCAACCTTCTGTGGAATTAGTTTCAATGACATTTGAGTATAATGAGAATCTTCGATCTTGGGTGGAATGTTATAACGAGGAAAGCTCCCCAAGCATAAGTAATGCGGAAATTGTTCCCCAATGTCTCGAATTCAATGATGATCCTCAACAATGGGCGGAAATGGTTCCACAAAGTCTTCTATTCAAAAAGGATCTTCAATCTTATGTGAAAAAGAGTGCTCGAAATCTTCAATCTTATGTAAAAAGAAGGATTCGACCACTTCAATCTTCTATGAAGAGGGTTCTCCAAAGTCTTGCAGCGATGGTTAAATATTGCCTTCCATCCTCGGAGCTCATGATGGCATGTCAACCTCGTACTCATGATGAGGATCTCATTAGTGGAGCTCCACATTGTATTCGTTATGAGGATCTTCAACCTTGTTTGGAGCGTTATAAATATGAAACCTTCTGGAACTTAAATGATGTAAGCGCACTAGAAGCATTGAAAGAGTGGCAATGGCTAAAGGGCAAGAAAATATTGGTGAAAAAGTATGTCCGTAGAAGGATTACCTATTACTCTCTCACTGCTCCATATAGATTGGGCAAGTGAAGCCAATTTAAGAATAGTCAAGAGTCTACGGAAAGAACAGATTTTGATTTATATGTTATACACTACTTTTTTTTGTGTTGAAGAAAGATTGATAATTGCAAATCGTTGCCAAACAACTTCCAAAAATACATTGTAAAGGAATGGTTGTTTTATGCATGCATAATTTTATTGGAGATATATATTTTGCTTTGAATTTGTAGAAAATATGTTCTTCAAATGGAACTTCTTCCTATTGATACCCGCCCCACGATTACCCGTCCCAAGAAGTTGCTTGGTAGCATGGATGGAGGGCATCTTTGGATGGTCTAGTGGGTAAGTTGATATAATTAAGACTGAAGAGAGAATAACACACACTTGACGCATATATGATCAAATTAAAAGAGACAGCAAAAAGGAAATTGTAGTATCCTTTATATAAGGGGGAATTGGTTGACATATTCTAGGATTTATTTTACATTATTTTAATATTCGTTATGTTTGGGTAGTGTGTTTTTAAGTTATATTTGTGTTCCATTATGAAGTAATGTAGTTAATTTTGAAACTATTCAATTGCAGTTAGATTGTTTTTAAATGTGTATTTGTTTGTATTTAATCTAATCATGTTAAGTTTGTGTTATATATTTTATATGATATCATAATTAAGTTTTTTTGTTTTTTGTTTGGTGGAAATTTTAAGATATTTTTTATATGTTATGTAGTTTTTATATTTATTAGTATCATTATTTTTTAATTTAATTTTTATATTAGTTAATATTATAAGTTTTGTTATTTTATTTATTTGGTTTGATAATTTATCAATAAATTTATAGTTGATTCTTTTTCATGTTAAATTATTTAAAAATATGGTTGATTATTAGAAATTTAGATTATATGAATGCATTCAAGGCTCTATGAATATATGGATCAATTATTCTTTTTTCCATTTTGGATACAATAATTTCTTCATTTTTTATAGGCACACATTATTAGGTTATTATAAGTAGTCAATGAGTTTTGAATAATTTTTAAAAAAAAGTTGACAACACTATTAACTACCACAATATGGTCTAGTCTTCCCCTGCCCATGTGGCATCAGAAAATGTGTCACGTCAGTGTCACCAAGCACATTAAAAAGTTTACTCGATGCACTATTGTTTATAGAAGCACCACCTGATTCATGTAATCTTAAAAAAACTACCACAATATGTTATTAATGTTAGAAATGGACATTGTCGAGCTTAAGTAGATGCCATCAACAATTTGTATACCAAATAAAATATTATCATTGCACTTTTCCTTTTTCAATCAATGCTACTGAGTTTTGTTGTTGAGCAGAGTATTTAACCTAACAAATTAGTTCAAGGAGTATTATGTCTCACTTGAGACCAAAATATTCCTTCAAATATTTTTCTATGCCACATTAATAATTGATGATATGTCATCTCAAATTCTATCATAATATCAACATTTTTTCTAGATTAGCATCCTTTCCAACATAATAATGTCAACAAAATGTTAGCGATACCATTTATCCTTTGTGCCTTCTATACAATTTTATGGTAACTATCATTATTCATAAATATTTAAGATAAAATATGGCATAAGAATGTCATTTATTTAGTGCAAATTATCAAATCTAGAACAATGCATACTAATATATTAATTAAGAAATTATCACTCATTTTTAATGATAATTTTGACTACACATTATTTTGTTAGTTGGTAAGTTACTCACAATGGAGTCCCACCCCATAAAATTAATTTGAAAAGAGGGATTTGAAACATGCATGCCTTAGTCATATATGTGGATAAGGACCATTACTTTTCTTAAACCACCTATATTGGTAATGTTTAAAGCTATATTAACATGGGGGCAATATCATGTACTGAAAGTCTAAACATTATCTAAAAGGGTACTTTTAAATACTCTATGATTTTTTCCCTTTATTAGAGTATCTTAGTGTTATTTGATACATAGGTTTCAAAGGTGGGACTTCTTTCTGTTTTACTTTGTCCATTCTTAAACTCATTGAAGATTTATCATTTTTTTTTCTCTAAATTTTATTTTGTGTTGTCATCATTTTCTCTGTGACCAACAATCACTAGGGATACCATAAACATAGAATATTTTATTAATTTATCTATAATCTTAAATGATTTTTTCTCATGTAAATATATTGAATTCCTTGATGTAGCTTTGTTAATAGTAACAATTTGTGAAGCCCCCAAAATTATGTCTTGTAATTCGAGAGATGAGGGAGTAAATAAATTTTGGGCTAGTTAATCAAGAAATTTGGGAAATATTTAACTTCATCTAAGCATCAAGAGGAATAACATAATGATTGGATTCAACCCTAATTCTTTAGATGTGAGCATTCCATGTGAGGCATGAGTTATCCCATGATGAGACTTTTTTTTGCAAATTGAACAGCATAGTGATATGTTTTGATTAATAAAAAGTGAGATAGGCTTGAACCTTTACATAACCACTAAACAACACCACCTAGGGTGCATGAGGAATGTGCACCTAACCAAAAATAAAAAAAACACAATAAATGACAAAGAACCACCTAACAACTAGACAAAGCTCAGAGATAGAACCAAAGAACAAAAAACCAACTAGCTACCCTCCAACGAAGAAAGGGATGGTCTAATACGAAAAGGAATTACCCTCTTTCCAATCTTTACAAAGACCAACGACTTTATTAGAAAAACAAATTTTCTTGTTAGAATCCTTAGTAGAGGTCAAAGTACCAGAATTTGGAGTAACATTGACCATTGAGGCATGGGGCTCAATTGTAGTAGAGGGATACATCACATGTATCTTATTCTTCACTTTCCTGTGATCAATTTCCTCCTAAAAGAAATTATTTCATAGTCAACTAGTTGCCTCCAAAATATGATGTCCTTTCAAATAAATCTTAGCAGGAAGACCTTTGGTAAGATCCTTTTCCACACATTAATGTGTATATGTGGTGATTACATAATTGATTGTTCTTCAAAAGCATAGTAATATGACCAATTTTGGCATCTTCTCTTTATCCTCAAGTGATTCAAACTCAATGATAAATAATCGCTTGGTGCAAAAATAACTATAAATTCTCTTCCTCCATGCTTTCTTTCCAAAATATTATGGTCCAAGAATGTAGGTCATAAATCTTTGGCCATATTTTCATAAATATTCACATAAGGGCATGATTCTGCATAAATTTCTCCATTTCATCTCTCAACATCCAATCTCCACTTATCTCGTCCATCCATCCCAATTGCTTGCATATACTTCCATCTTAAACTTTTAGGTCATATATAATATAATTGCAGGCCTTGTGGCTTTCACCCAAGAGAAATATATTTTTATTAATGAATGTACCCTTCTCATAAACTTATAAAACTAATGTATTTAGAAAGGTTTCCCAATTTCTCAGGACTGAGGAAGTTAAAGAACTTAAGTTTATATGATTGCCGGAGCGTTCAAGATCCTCCTGATATTAGTGGTTGCATTCAGTTACAGGTATTCCATCTAGTCTATAATGACAATACAAAAGGACTTCCAAACATGGGTGAGTTTTCACAATTAGAGGAAGTCAAACAGAGTTGGTGTTCTGAGTATGAGAAAGGGCATGTAGATTGTGAGTATTTTCACCCTTGTGAGGTTCCTCAATCTTTTCAAGAGGGAAGCTTCCTGAACTTAAGCGATGTGGAAATGGTTCCACAAAGTCTTGAATTCTACAAGAATCTTCAACCTTCTGTGGAATTAGTTTCAATGACATTTGAGTATAATGAAAATCTTCAGTCTCGGGTGGAATGTTATAATGAGGAAAGCTTCCCAAATATAAGAAATGCGGAAATGGTTCCACAATGTCTTGAATTCAATGAGGATCCCCAACATTGTGCGCAAATGGATCCACAAAGTCTTGTACTCAAAAAGGATCTTCAATCTTCTGCGAAGAGGGTTCTGCAAAGTCTTGCAGGGATGGTTGAATACTGTCTTCCATCCTCGGAGCCGCTCATTGCAGGTCATTCACCTTGTACTGATTATGAGGATCTTCGAAGTCAGGGATTTAAGACCTCTGTTTCTTATTCTCAAGATAGCAAGTCAATCGTGTAATCCTTATGAGGATCTTCAACCTTGTTTGGAGTGTTATAAATACGAAACCTTCTAGAACTTAAATGATGTAAGTGCACCAGAAGCATTGAAAGAGTGGCAATGGATAAAGGGCAAGAAAATATTGGTGAAAAAGTATGTCCGTAGACTGATTACCTAATTACTCTCTCACTGCTCCATATAGATTGGGCAAGTGAAGCCAATTTAAGAATAGTCAAGAGTCTATAGAAAGAACAGATTTTGATGTATACGGTATATATGATTTTTTTTTGTGTTGAAGAAAGAATGATAATTGCAAATCGCTGGCAAACAACTTCCAAAAATACATTGTAAATGAATGGTTGTTTTATTCATGCACAATACAGATATATATTTTGCTTTGAATTTGTAGTTCTTCAAATGGAACTTCTTCCTATTGATACCCGCCCCACGATTACCCGTGCCAAGAAGTTGCTTGATAGCATGGATGGAGGGCATCTTTGGATGGTCTAGTGGGATAGAATAAGACACACTTGACAAGAAAGAGAGCAAAAAAAAGAAAAAAGTATTATCCTTTATATAAGGGGGAATTAGTTGACATATTCTATGATTTATTTTAAATTATTTTAATATTCGTCATGTTTGGGTTCGTTTGTTTAGTGTGTTTTTAAGTTATATTTGTGTCTCATTATGAAGTAATATAGTTAATTTTGAAACTATTCAATTGTAGTTAGATTGTTTTTTAATATGTAATTTTTTGATTATATGAATGCATTCAAGGCTCTATGAATCTATGGATCAACTATTAATTATTCTAATTTGGATACAATAATTTCTTCATATTTTTTAGGCACACATTATTAGGTTATTATAAGTAGTCAATGAGTTTTGAATAAAATAATTAAAATGTTGACAACATTAACTACCACAATATGTTCTAGTCTTCCCCTTCCCACGTGGTATCAGAGAATGTGTCACACTAGTGTCACCAGTCACATTAAAAAGTTTACTCGATGCACTATTGTTTATAGAAGCGCTACCTGATTCATGCAATCTAAAAAAAAACTACCACAATATGTTATTAATGTTAGCAATGGACATTGTTGAGCTTAAGTAGATGCCACCAACAATTTGTACACCAAATAAAATATTATCATTGAAATTTTCCTTTTTCAATCAATGCTAAAAAGTTTTGTTGTTGAGAAGAGTATTTAACCTAACAAATTAGTTCAAGGAGTATTATGTCTCACTTGAGCCCAACATATTCCTTCAAAGTTTTTTCTATGCCACCTTAATAATTTATGATATGCCATCTAAACATTCTATCATAATATCAACATATTTTTCAGATTAGCATCCTTTCCAACAAAATAATGTCAACAAAATGTTAGCGATACCATTTCTCCTTTATGACTTCTATAGACTTATATGGTAACTATCAGTATTCGTAAAATTTTAAGATAAAATATGGCATAAGAATGTCATTTATTTAGTGCAAACTATAAAATCTAAAACAATGTACACTAATATATTAATTAAGAAATTATCACTCATTCTCAGTGATAATTTTGACTACACATTATTTTTTTGGTTGGTAAAATACTCACAATGGAGGCCTACCCCATAAAATTAATTTGAAAATAGAATTCATAACATGCATGCCCTAGAGAAATATGTGCGTAAGGACCATTACTTTTCTCAAACCACCTAAAATGGTAATTTTTATAGCTTTATTATCACTATGGTTCTTTCCATCCCATCTTAACATGGGGGCACAATATCATTGTACTGAAAGTCAAAACATTCTCTAAAAGGGTACTTTCAAATATTCTAATATATTTTCCCTTTATTAGATGATCTTAGTGTCATTTGATACATAGGTTTCAAAGGTGGGACTTCTTTCTCTTTTCTTTTGTCCATTCTTAAACTCATTGAGGATTTATCTTTTTGTTTTGCTCTAATTTTTATTTCGTGTTGTCATCATTTTCTTTATGACCAACAATCACTAGGGATACCATATACATAGAAGATTTTATTAATTTATCTATAATATTAGAGTATTTTTTCTCATGTAAATATTTTGAATTCCTCAATGTAGCTTTGTTAATAGTAACCACTCTTGAAGCCCCAAAAATTATGTCTTGTAATTCAAGAGATGAGGGAGTATTCAATTTTGGGATAGTTAATCAAGAAATTTGGGAAAGATTTGAATCCGTCTAAGAATCAAGAGGAATAACATAATGATTGGATTCAACCCTAATTCATTAGACAAGCATTCTATGTGAGGCATGAGTTACCCCATGATGAGACTTTTTTGGGAAATTGAAGGGCAGAGTTATTTATTCTAATTAACAAAAAGAAAGATAGGTTTGAACCTTTACATAACCACTAAAAAACAACACCTAGGGTGCATGAGGAATGCACAGCCAACCAAAAATAAAAAACACCAAAAACGACAAAGAACAACCTAACAACTAGACAAAGCCCAAAGAGAGAACCAAAGAACAAAAAATCAACCAGCCACCCTCCAAAGACACAAAGGGATGGTCTACTAGGCAGAGGAATTACCCTCTTGCCAATCTTTACATAGACCAATGACTTTAATAGAAAAACAATTTTTTTTGTTAGATTCCTTAATAGAGGTCATAATACTAGAATTTGAGGTAGATTTGACAATCGAGGCAAGGGCCTCCATTGTAGTAGAGGGAGACATCACATGTCTCTTATGCTTCACTTTCCCATGATGAATTGCCTCTTGAAAGGAACTATTTCATAGTCAACTAGTTTGCCTCCAATGTATCATGTCCTTTCAAAGAAATCTTAGTAAGAAGACCTTTGGTAAGATCCATTTCCACACATTAATGTGTATATGTGGTGATTGCACAATTGATTGTTTTTCAGAAGCATAATAATACAACCATATTTTTCATCTTCTCTTTATCCTCAAGGGATTCAAACTCAATGATAAAGAATCCCTTGGTGCAAAAAAAATTATTAAATCTTTTCCTCCATGCTTTCTTTCCAAAATATTATGGTCCAAGAATGTAGGTCATAAATCTTTGGCCATATTTTCATAAATATTCACATAAGAGCATGATTTTGCATAAATTTCTCCCTATCATGGAAGCATCCATCAATTATAACCTTTGAAATATGTGTTGAATGGTGGAGAATAAAACAGTTGTGCTCCATGCCACTGCAATCGTGAACAAAAGCCACAATTACTGCATTTATCAAGAATGACACAATCATTAGGAGATGTTTTGTAGAATATTTTGGGCAATCAATACATCTAGCCCCCACCATAATAGGTGAGAGATTCATTTCCTCACACCATTGAACTAGTTGTGTTTTAGATATCTCCTCTATAATAGTCATATGAGCTAGGATTTGAATGGTGATTAAGAAGCATTTATGATGATTCATAATTAAGCTTATTCATTCTCAATATTTAATGTTACTTTTAAATATAATATCATTAGTATAGGAATTTTTTTCATTATAGGGTCAATGAGAAACTATATGCCTAAAGTGCATTTAATATTAGCTAGGATATATAATAAACCATGGTGATTATTTGTTACAATATCCTTACGAGAAAATGTTATTTATGTCCCTGAGCAAGTGAAAAGGAAGAAGATTTACATTTATATTTTATTTGTAGACATCTCAAATCAACTCCCATTTCTTCAAATAAGTTTCTTGTAAATTAATTAACTTAATCATTATTTCATTATTGTGGTTAATTACTACCCAATAAATTAATTCACAAATAATTTATTTAACTAAATTAAGCAATCTATTTCATGTCATAATTACTCCCCTTCACATACTTAATGTTAATTAATTAAACTTATTGTTGGTGTTTTGATGCACTATCGACCATAGAATAAAATAACAAAGGCACTCTATCCTCTCTTGATAAAAAGACTCTCAAATGTTGAAGATCTACGAAGGATCACTTGAGATGACTCCAAGGTTCTTTTATGTTAGGTCTCAACATGTCAGATAGCTTCAATGGCATTGATGAGTTTTATTGTACCTACGAGGGGACTTATGTACTTTCTTGCTTCAACTTCAATGGTTATGATGTTCTTCAAATGATTTTGAAATATTACTCTTTTCCTATCTCTACTGAAGGTTGATAAAAAAGTGAAAAAGGAGTAGGGTGTAGGAATGCTCCTCTAAAATAAGAATGGAAGACAAATGGAAATCTTAAGTGAGCTCAACTAAGCTATGCTTCGACATCTTTGAACATCTTCACAATGCTAGTGCAATCTTCTAAGGAGTGCTTAATGGTTTTCAAATCAATAACTTCAAACATAAATACCTTCAAGATGAAGCATATTAATGATGAAATAGCAATCGAAGTTAAGTATAAGCTTTAATGATTCTAGTTGACTACACAAGGCAAGTATGCAATCAACACACTACTAGTAGTATGGATGATGGAGCTTCACTTCTGATCACACATTCATCTTGCACTCATCTAAAAAATTGAAAGAAAATTCTATTCTAATAACTTTTTATTTTTTTTGAATAATAAGCTCTCACAAAAGATATGAAGAACCAAGCAAATGTTTCAAATTGAATAAGTCACCAATGCTTCAATGATTTTATTAATTCTGAAAACACCAAACAACAATTCTTCAAAAGTCTCTTGATTGATCTCCTTATGATCTCTTATCTATCTAATTTCTAATGATGTAAATGAAATGAGCTTGGGCTTATATCTAGAGTTCCCTATTACAATGAGTGGCAAAGATTGAAACAGAATCAAGGGCCAAGATCTTGCCACCTAAACCCTAATTAGGTTTTGTTATTACAAAATACCTAATTTATTGCAAAGCATTAAATGACTAACAAATGGGAATGTGATATCCATTTGGTACAAAATGCGAGGATAAATCCTCTAATAGGAAAATTAATATCATGTAGGATCATAACAAACTTTCTTCTAGAATCAAGTTGCCCTTATCCTTCTCTTTCCTTGCAAATTTAATGAATCTGGACGTTACTGATTCTATCTCTGAAATAGGAGCCTTTGGAAGATTCTCCAAATTATGCTCCGAATAACTGATCTCTTTCATGCTTGAAGTGAAAGTCTTCTCCCAATCTAGCTTGAAATGTTTGGTTTTGCTAGCGAGATCTGAGAATGAGTGAATAGCATCAAGTTGTGCTTCGGTGGCCTCTCCATCTTCTCCAAAGAAATTGATCTTCATTTTATCCAATAACTCTCTAGCATCAATATAATTTTCTTCATTCCTTCTCTTTTCAAGAATGATCTCAGATACTTTAAGGATTTTATTATGTATAGCAATAACAAAAAAATCTACTTGGGTATGCTGTTCCTTGATATCTTCAAACATAAGTTTGCTCAAGCGAAGAAAATTCCACCACTACTGAAAATTAGGTATTTGACCTTCATGTAGTACTCCTTCATTAATCAAGGTTTCCATTGATACCTTTGTCATTTCTTGCAAGACTGAAATGGTGATATCTCTAGCATAAATGGGATCATCATAAGCTACCTTGAGTCTTTGAATCTTCTCAATAATCATTACAACTTTCTCAAATGTTTTCACCATTTCTCTAATAAATGTTTTTCTCTTCTATATGTCTTTGTGATCCATGTTTCCATCAATTGCAGTGATGCTTGTGCCTTCTCAAAATCTTCAATTACATTTGGAGGAGGTGGCAAAGAAGTAGATGGATCGTGTTCTCTCAATGGAACCCTGAGTTGCTTGAGGTATTCTCTCAGTATGTCATTCTCTTTCTCCAATCTAGTGCTCTTGTCAGCTTCCAATTTGAGCATATCATTAACTATTTTGATTGTATCATTAATATCTTCCAATGCTTGATCAATGGTGGGAGGAGCTAGGTTGATTGTCTGCACATCAAACTCATTTGCTGTGATTTCATTTTCTGGCTTATCAACTCTTGGAATGGAAATCTCCATGAATCTGGAACCTTCTTTATTTTGTGTTATCTTAGACATCCTTGTAGCATTTCTTACTTCAATTTCTTCACTTCTATCCAAGAAGCTTCCGAAATCTTATGGTTCTTGCTACTCTATGATCACCCTTTTGGATAGTCTCTCCTTTATCGAATCTAGTACAGCTGATCGCTCTTCTTCAATCCGTCTCTCTTCCATCTATTGTTCTTCTCTTGGAGGAAATGTTACTTCTTGTTCTTCATCATCTACAATGTGTATATATGTGCTACTGCCTGTTTTCTCTTGTGTAGCGTGTTGTTTTCCTTTGTCAGTAGCATTTCCTTCAATTGCTTGATTTATTTCCATCTGATGCATAGATGAAGTACTAGAGGAAGGTCGAAATTCCCTGCTTGGCTTAAGCTTCTTCTTTCGATGTTCATCTTCATTATTCTCCTTCTATTGTGATCGCCTTGAACAAGAGGAATGTGTAGCACTGGTATGTTGACTCTCATGTTTTGTTTCTCCTTCTAACATCTCTAGATTTCCCATCATGCGGAATGTTCTCTTAATGCCTTTATCTTGTAGCTTATACATATGTGAATCTACCCATTTCTTAGTATTGATCAATATAGTCCTCATGAGCTCCATGGAGGCTTCACCTAGTGAACATGGGTTATAGCACGTGCATTCATGGCATACTAGAGAATCCCCCTATTTTCAAAAAATATTGCCCTAAACTCTTTTTTTGTCACCCCCTTCCAATACACAACCTGAATTAAAAGGCTCCCTATTTTTACCAAATATTGTATTTTTTCATAGCCAAAATACTAAACCCCCCTATTTTTACTAATAAGCAATATATTGTAGCCTCATTTTTGGGATATTAAACCCCCCAATATGAATGCATGTGATGTATTATTGCCTAGTTAGTGAAGCCCCCGTGATGAGCTCCCTCAAATCTATAACCTCTATAGCAAGCCAATTGAATTTTATCTCTTTATGCTTCTCCTTATCATAAATTGGTAAGAGAGTTTTGCCACTATCCTGTACTTGATCAGTAATGTTGAAAACTCTTGTTGCTCTTATGATATCGATGGGTAGCCTTGAATTCATTTTCCTTCTCACCTCAAAATCATCAGATGCATTCATGAAGTGGTCTTCTACTTGCAATATGTGTCCATGCTTCCTTCCACCAATCTTTTGAATATTGTCATAGGGATCGAAGTTATCACTCGGAAAATAGGATTGAAGATGGTAAATTGCCAACTCTTCGTCAACCTTCTTTGCTACCTTCAAAGATGGGCAAGACTCTAAAGAATCTCCTAATGCCAAAGGAATAGGAATATTTGCCTTCATTTTATTTTTCTACACTTTATTGTATGATATTAATTGCCTCACCAATTCAAGTAACACCAACTTGTTTGTAGGATATCTGGGTAGCATGAGAGGCATACATGAACTCCCTTGAACTCTTATATAGGTGAATTTAGGAAATTGAATGAACCATGCAACAAACCTCTCTATCAACTTCTTTGCATCAGGAGTCAATCTCTGATGAACACCTCCTTGTAGTAACCTTGTGATGTGCATTGTAAAAGCATCATTCACTCTCTTCTAGTGCCTTTGGTTGAAGTAGTGCAACTGTGTGTGGGAATCACAAGCCCTAATCTGTCCAGACTTAGAACCAACTAGCCCTCTATATGACAATCCGACATACTCATAAGCCCAAGCAAGTGAATACATGATATATGAGCCCATGTAAAAGGTTTTTGTTCACTCAATTATCCTGAGTTGCAAATCAATATTGTCACTTATGATCCTAGCCCAATGAATTCTTTCTTTTCATGTTGATACCATCCAAATATCAAATTCGAAGGCTTGCGGGATCCCAAAGACTCGCCTAATGAGTGTCATCAAATCACCATACTCCTTAAAATAGATTCGATGAAGCTTGTCTAGAAGTCTGGATTTTTGTCGAGTCTTCGATAGCTAGTACTAATTGATTATTCCTTGTCATCTATCGGGATCATCCTCATAGATTGCTGATGATTGCTTTTGCGCCATCAATGTTGTTGAGATACATGTGTCTCAACCTTGCAATTCTTAGTAAATTGTTCCAAATGTAGTTGGGAGGTTTCCCATGTGTCGGTGCCTTGGAAAAAGGTGTAAGAGTTGTTAAAAGATGCCTTGTCCATAGTATAATATAGGAGGGCCATTTTTAGAGATTATATGACACATTTCATGTTGGTTATGAGGGTCAAAAATAGAGGATAAGAGTTTGGACGTGAGTAACTACTTTTAACCTGGTTTTCTTATCTTGGAAAAACAAATGTCAAGGGTGGGCAACATGTGTCATGGAGGTTTTGCCCATGGTATTGTAAAACCACAAATGGTTTCCAGGTTGTAAAATCCTATATAATGAGGGCTTGGAGAGGAGTTTGGATCATGGAGTTTGGTTTGCAAGGCTAGGTGCTAGAAGGATGCTTATGAAGTCTCTCTGAGCTTGAGTTGAGGTGATGCTCTTGTAAGAACTTGCATTGCAAGTGTATTGTAATCTCTTGTTGATTTGTTAATATACTATGCAGGTTTTAGAGTGTAGGGTTTTTCACCCGTATGGGTTTTCCCCACGATAATCACTGTGTTATGTGTTTATTGTTTTATTCTTACTCTATGTGCTTCTTGTGATCTTTGTGATAGTTAAGTTGAAATTTGCATAATCGTCCTCTCAAGATTAGCGTAGGAAGCGTTTCCGCACACCTTTGCTTCCTTACAAGTGATATCAGAGCCTGGCTAGTTTTGGTTCTATTTGTTGGGTACAGGGTTTTTTGAGCTAATCAAGGTTTGAGTGGGAGCTTGTGCAGAGTATTTCATTTCTATATTGCAGGATCGTAAAGATGGCAAGTATATCAGGGAGGATTGATGTAGAGAATTTTTCTAGCACAAACTTTGAAATGTGGAAGCTGAAGATGGAAGATTTGTTGATTGATCGAGATCTATGGGATGCAGTCAATGAGAATAAGTCGAGGTCCACAGATCCGACTTTAGCTGCACAATATGATGTAATGGATAGAAAAGCTAAAGGTCTCATAAGATTGTGCCTTGCAGACTCAATTCTGATTAATGTCCATGAAGAATCTACTGCAAATAAGCTTTGGAAGAAGCTAAGTGAGATCTACCAAGCAAAATCACTTGTGAATAAAATTTTCTTGAGGAAGAAGTTGCATTCCTTGAGAATGGAAGAAGGTGGATGAATTTCTCAGTATCGGGAAAGTTTTAATATGTTGGTGACTCGGTTGACCTCAGTTGGGGTACCAATGGATGAAGAAGAAAGGTGCCAAATCCTGCTATACTCATTGCCAGACTCATGGGATAGCCTTGTGATGGCCATAGGGAGCACTGCAGTTGTCTTGAAGATGGAGGATGTTATTGGTTCTCTACTTTCTGAGGAGATGAGAAGGAAGGTTTCTCTGAATGCCAAAGAGGCTTTGAGTGTTCGAGGAAGACCAAAAGAAAGAGGCAAGAATGAAAAGAAAAATGGCCATTCTAAGTCCAAGAATAAGGGGAGATCAAAATCTCCTGGTAAGTCCAAGGTAATTTGCTGGTATTGTGGAAAGCCCGAACATTTCCGAAAGGACTGTAAAGAAGAAAAGAAGAAAAAGAAGAAGAAGCAAGATTCTAATTCTGAGTCCGAGAAGGAAGATGGAGATGCTTTTATTGCAGCCTTGGCCACTCGTGCAGGTGACAATGCATGGTTGATAGACTCAGGTGCATCTTTCCACATGACTCCTATTAGAAACTGATTAGTAAGTATGAAAAGTTTGATGGTGGTAAGGTGTATTTGGGTGATAACTCCTTTCTTGATATTTGTTGGTCGTGGAAGTGTTCATGTTAAATTTTTTGATGGTAGAACTAGAAGATTTGATGGTGTCTTGCATATCCCGGAACTAGCAAGAAATTTATTATCTGTTAGCAAACTAATAGATGCGGGTGTGCATGTATAGTTTTCTGAAGCAGGTGTGAAAATGGTGAGATGTGCTATGGTAATAGCAAGAGGAAGCATAATCGGTACATTGTACCAGCTTGATGCATGCACAGTTGAGTGCATTAACACTTCTGATAAGACTGTGATAAAGACTATGTTGGAAAAGGAGAGGGTGTCTGTTTTAGTAGTTGGTCATGGTTTTTGGGTACCCAAGGGTGCTCTGTCTACCGAATCAAAGTTGCCTGCAGAGAAGACAATGTTGTGGCACCTGAGACTCGGCCACATAGGTGAGAAGGGTCTATGAACTTTGAAAAATAAGAACCTTGTTAATGGGTTGAATGATTGCAATCTTGAATTTGATTTTTGTGAGCATTGTATTTATGGAAAACAAAACCGCATTCAGTTTTACTCCAGTTCTTATAAGTCTTCAAGTGTTTTGGATCTAATCCATTCGGATGTATTTGGTCTAGTTGATGTTTCTTCTATTGGTAAATCAGTTTATTATGTTTCTTTCATTGATGATTTCAGTAGAAGAGCATGGGTTTATTTTCTTAAGAGTAAAGCTGAAGTTTTCAGTCGTTTCAAATAATTTAAAGCAATGGTTGAGTTGAAGACTGGAAAAAAGATAAAATGTTTAAGGACAGATAATGGCAGTGAATATTGCTCCAATGATTTTGACACGTTTTGTAAAGATTGTGGTATTAAGAGACAGAAAACAACTCCGTATTCTCCACAATAGAATGGAGTTGCAGAAAGAATGAACAGGAGCTTAAAGGAGAAGGCTAGGAGTATGCTAAGTGGTGTTGGTATAGAACAAAAGTTCTGGGCTGAAGTTGTAGCCATTGCCTGCTACCTAATAAATAGGTCTCCTACATCAGCTCTTGTTGATAAAATGCCAATGGAAGCGTGGTCGAGCCACAAGCCTTCACTTAGTCATTTGAGAGTTTTTGGTTGTGAGGCATATGCTCATGTGCCAAAGGAGAAGCAGACAAAATTGGATAACAAAGCTATTAAATGTATATTCATTGGATACAGTTATAGTGTGGAAGGATACAAGCTTTGGGATCCCGTTGCACAAAAGGTATTTTATTTCAGAAGTGTTATTTTTAGAGAAACTAAGTCTTCTTCTATTACAGTGCAGCTAGAACAAAAGGAAGAAAATAAAGATGTGATTCAACTGCCTGCTACACCTGAAAAAGTTGAATCGAGGCCCTTAGAAAGACAGGAAGTTGATGAGAGCTCTACGAGTTCTGAATCATCAGAGGAAAAAGAAGAACCTGAACTTGAACTTGTTCGAAGGTCTACTAGACAAAGAAAACCACCTGAAAGGTATGGATATTCTCCTGATGATTGGAGATGCATATTTGCTTTGAATGCTAATATTGATGAATCGAAATCTGTAGAAGAGGCTCTTGGTATGAATGATTCAGAGTCCTGGAAAATTGCCATGGATGAAGAGATGGCAGCTCTTAAGAAGAATGACACATGGGACCTTGTACCATTGCCTAAAGGACGAAAACTTGTTGGTTGCAAATGGGTGTTCAAAAGGAAGATAGGTTTAGATGGAAGAATTGAAAAGTACAAAGCACATTTGGTTACAAAAGGTTACTCCCAAGTTGAGGAAGTAGATTATGGTGAGATTTTTTCTCCTATAGCCAAAATGACATCCATTCGTTTCTTGCTTTCTATTGGAGCAACTTATGATCTAGAGGTCAAACAAATGGATGTAAAAACTGCTTTCCTTCATGGAGATTTGGAGGAAGAAATTTATATGACACAACCAGAGCAGTATGTGGTAAAAGGTAAAAGTAATTTGGTTTGTAAGTTGAATAAATCCTTGTATGGTTTAAAACAGAGTCCTAGGATGTGGTACCAGAAGTTTGATACATATGTATTGAGTTTGGGGTTCGTGCGGTCTAAATCTGATCACTGTATATATTTCAAATCTGATGGTGATCATTTCCTGGTTATTGCCTTGTATGTTGATGACATGTTGTTCATTGGGAAAGGAAGAGGTTTGTTTGCAGAATTAAAATCTCAACTCTCAGTAAAATTTCATATCAAAGATCTTGGTGCAGCAAGTCACATTCTGGGAATGGAGATTGTAAGAGATAGACAAAACAAAAAGCTTTGGCTAGGCCAGAGTAAGTATGTTGGTACTATTCTGAGAAGATTTAATATGCAAGATTGTAGACCATTGAGTGTTCCTGTTCCAATGGGAACAAAGATTTCTAGTTCACAGTGTCCTACATCTGCATTGGAGATGGAAGAGATGAGTTGAGTACCATACCAAAGTGTTGTTGGAAGTTTGGTGTATGCTATGGTTTGTACAAGACCAGATATTCTCCAAGCAGTGGGAGTACTTTCCCGTTACATGTCTAATCCAGGAAGAGCACATTGGGATGCAGTAAAAAGAGTTTTTAGATACTTGCAGGGTACCTCAGAGTACTCTATATGTTTTCATCGAACAAGAAATGAACATTCCTTGGATATTAGAGGCTTTGTGGATTCAGACTGGGCTAGTGATGTTGATAGAAGAAGATCCACCAGTGCATATGTGTTTACATTATTTGGTGGTGCAATTAGTTGGATGAGCAAGCGACAGGCTATGGTCACTTTGTCCACTACAGAGGCAGAGTATATGGTAGCTACTCATGCCTGCAAAGAAGCCATTTGGCTTAAAAGATTGTGTTCAGATATAGAGTTTAAATAGGGCACAGTGACAATTTATAGTGACAGTCAGAGTGCAATCTGCCTAGCGAAGAACCCGACTTTTCATGCCAGGACCAAACACATTGATGTACAGTATCATTTTGTGAGAGATATGGTTGAGGATGCGGGGTGAAGCTGGAGAAGGTAGAAACTTTGGTGAATGTTGCTGATTCATTAACTAAGCCCTTGAGCATAGAGAAGTTCAGATGGTGTTCGGAGTCTATGGGCTTCTTGGCCCCTGACTGTTGAGTCCATGGTAATATGGATCCCCTAACTCTTGCAAGGTATTCGACAAGTGGGAGAATATTGAGATACATGTGTCTCAACCTTGCAATTCTTAGTAAATTGTTCCAAATGTAGTTGGGAGGTTTCCCATGTGTCGGTGCCTTGGAAAAAGGTATAAGAGTTGTTAAAAGATGCCTTGTCCATAGTATAATATAGGAGGGCCATTTTTAGAGATTATATGACACATTTCATGTTGGTTATGAGGGTCAAAAATAGGGGATAAGAGTTTGGACGTGAGTAACTACTTTTAACCTGGTTTTCTTATCTTGGAAAAACAAATGTCAAGGGTGGGCAACATGTGTCATGGAGGTTTTGCCCATGGTATTGTAAAACCACAAATGGTTTCCTGGTTGTAAAATCCTATATAATGAGGGCTTGGAGAGGAGTTTGGATCATGGAGTTTGGTTTGCAAGGCTGGGTGCTAGAAGGATGCTTATGAAGTCTCTCCGAGCTTGAGTTGAGGTGATGCTCTTGTAAGAACTTGCATTGCAAGTGTATTGTAATCTCTTGTTGATTTGTTAATATACTATGCAGGTTTTAGAGTGTAGGGTTTTTCACCCGTATGGGTTTTCCCCACAATAATCACTGTGTTACGTGTTTATTGTTTTATTCCTACTCTATGTGCTTCTTGTGATCTCTGTGATAGTTAAGCTGAAATTTGCATAATCGTCCTCTCAAAATTAGCATAGGAAGCATTTCCGCACACCTTTGCTTCCTTACAAATGCTTTTGTACATCATGCTCCTGAACTAAGGTACTATACGAAATGCCTCTACATTTGCATCCTCGGAAACATAGGCTATTATTCTTCCATCAGGTGCAGTGATTATCCTATTGTCAGAATCATAGTGCCTAGCGCACTCAACGATGAGCTCCTTACATTGCACTGCTAGGGGAAAGTCGGTTGCTTTAATGATACCACTGTCCATTGTCATTTGAGAATGTCTTGTCAATGCGGTGGTGTAGAGCGGTCCTTGAAGCCTGAGCATATCAATTTGTCTGATGTTGAGATCTCTAGCATTGTTCCATGGTGATGTGATCTTCGTCTCAAAGATGGGGTTCTTTGAATCCTCCTTAATAAGCGTTTGCCTAGATGTTGCCATAACACCTGCGAGAGTTGATTAAGTTAGTCATACTATTATTACAAATAAACAAATAACTTAAATCAAATTCAGAATAGATTAAGCTTTAATATCATAACAGATAAAGATAAAGCCCTCCAACATGAACCAAGTTTGTCTTAATATGAGATGTCAGTTTGATAAAAATATGAACTTTTACTAAGCGATGACTGATTGCCTTCAAACCCTCGCAATATTTTGATAATAATCTGGCCTGCGAGGGTAAATTGAACTTGATATAAATAGTACTGTTAAGACAATGATAATCAGAATAACGAAAATGGTATCGGTAAACAACACTATCACTTTTAAAAATGAATTTTCTTTTGAAACAATGTGGGTATGTGCTGTTGATGTATTACCGCTCTCAAAGACACAAAGTTATAAGTGAAGACACCCAGATCAGACTCAAACAATCGCTGAGACAACTCAAATGTCAGACCCAAATTCTATATCGCCACCCTGGGGTCAAACTTGCCTCATGATAACAAATTTCTTGCCATGCTGGACTCTTAGTTTGAGTCGCTTCAAGAAAATCGTTATGCTAATCACAATGGTTACTGATAATATCCGATTAGATTGAATCACTTGCAACCAAACATATTTGCCAATGATTGAAAAAAAACAATATCATTCAGATCGCTGACATTAATTGTCAAAAGGTAAGTCGCTGATGTCAATGAAGCTGTTGAATGCCTTGATGAAATTGCTGAGCACTATGAGATCACCCAATATCTCTGGAGAATTCGATAAACACCAGAATCAAAATCGCTACCTTGCTCAAATCGCCAATGTAATTGATCGCTCTCATTTAGTATTACTCACGAATTTAGAACAATAATCTTTGGCTTTCTAAACCGATAGGCGCTTTGCATTCAATGTCTTCACCGCTAATCATAATGAGAATTTAAATCAAGTGTTTTACCATGCTTATTTAATGGTATTTGAGAAATCGTGGCGTCGATTTGTTGCTTGCATTGTGAAAGGTGCTGGTGATATCCTCCTAATGCCTTTTAGGGACAATCCTTGGGTATTTTATTTAATGTCATTTGATCAAATTGTAACACTCTTCAAAGTTGACTAATTAAATTTGGCTCTCCAAGCATGATGTATTGAATGCGACCCGATTGCAATTGTATTATTACCTCCCTTGATTCATTCATCCAATGCTTGGTATCGTAATTGTGACTCTTCAAATTTAATCAATGGATGCCTATCTTATTAGTGCCCCCCTCATTTAATACTCCTTGATTAAGGTTGTGGCCACTTGCGTTGATTTACGAAGGAATTGCATCGATTTTGCCCTCACTCACCCAATTGATTTTCGTCACTAAATGCATTCTTTTGTATTTGCAATTTAGCATTGAACTTACATGATCGATTCGATTTCGTGTTCCATTCTTTCATCGAACCTTGAAAATAATCATTGAATGCACTCTAAGTTGAATCGTGGAGATTGGTGAGCTTTATCGTTTGATCAATCATTAGCATTGTGCGTGCTTTCATTCATCACCTTTTGTTAAATTCGAATTTGCTTTTGATTGAATAATGGAAATCACTTTAAGTGTCTTGCATCGCTAAAAGCAGTGATGAGCAATGCCCAAATAGTGCAATTCTTTCGAAAAGCAGTAACGATATTAATGGGCATCGAAGCGCTTCTTAAAAGCAACAATGACACGAGGTGGCATTGCTTAAAAGCAGCAGTGCAACTAAAAGGTACTACTTAAAAGCAGTGCAACTGAAAGGCACTCTTATTTTCCATGCCTTAGCCAAATTTTCATGATTTTCAATTTTTATTTTATTTTTTGAAAGTTTTAATTTTTTTTTTGTATTTTTAAAATTTTTTATTTTAAAAGACCCGAGTTTAAAACTACACTAAGTTGAGAAATGAGGGGTTTCCATTAAAATGAGGCGATGTGTGATTTGGTCACAAGACTTACCATAGTCTAAAATTGATCGATGTAATCAATTAATTAACATATACTTAATTAATTGATTACGGTAATTAATGGAGATCTAATATTTTATTCTAATTTAAAATTGTATTTCATGTTAAATTCTGTGAGAAGCAAGAATTGAGCCAGGATCTGATGTCGGTCATAGATCACATGCAACTCCAAGCAACGGATGATCGAAGATCAAAATAGCTGAATGAAGATAAATCTGATATGAGAGAAAAATAGAGATAAAGAAGAGAATTTAGAGAAGACTCTCACCGAGCTATCACTTGACTAGTGAAGGTGAGAGTATATTGCTTATTATATAGAAAAATAATAGCATATACAACCAAGAGGTGCATTAACTCCCACCTCCATAAAAAGTGGGAGGTTTTACCTACCACCCCATAAAAGGTGGGAGGTTTTTACCTACTTGGTAAATGTCAAAACATGCGGCATAACCTCCTTACATGAAAACAAAAAAGGAGTTATAAGAGGTGGCACATAAGGCCAAAAGAGGGTGAGAAACCCAACTACCCCATAACCCACTTAGGAAATGACAAAATAGTGGTTATGAGAGGTGGCACAACAAGCCAAAAGAGGGTGTGTAACTCAACTACCCATGTGAGGTGGAGAGTTACACATGTAGCTAATGTATTCTACCACGTGTCCTCATATTAACCACACCTAATAACCTAAGCAAGCTTAATAATATATGTGTAGGAAAAATAAATACCCCCTAACATAAGGAAAATAAAAAAACCTACACTAACATTTCATACCACTAAAGAGTGAAGATACTTATCATCTAATATCCACCATCCGTTACAAATCCAAGGAGTGAACATATACAGTCCTCCATCTTCGAACATGCCTCCTAAAACTACTTGTGCCCACTCCTTGGTCAAAAACATGTGAGCATGTGTGCAACATGGATGAATCTTGGCTCTCCATTTCATCTCTCAACAGCCAACCTCCACTTATCTTGTCGATCCATCCCAATTACTTGTGTATAATTCCATGTTAAACTTTTAGAAAATATATAATATAATTTCAGGCCTTGTGCCTTTTGCCCAAGAGAAATATATATTGAGAAATATATATTTATTAATGAATGTAGCCTTCTCATAAAATAATCTACATGCGATGTATATATAAATCTACATAATAAATATTTAATATAAAATATTATGTTTCGACATCATTAGAATATTTATGAAATATGTCTATTAAATCATACGTTTTATTAGTAGATGACATTGAAAGACTTGCGTGATAGTTAACACCATCAATATGAATCATGTTCTTATCAATAAGGTATTACATCTATAATAACATTAATTGCATACCCTATAGTTTCACATCACATAAACCTCCCCTTTTTATCAATAAAAAACAACTATGCAATTTCATAGTCAATTTAATAAAGCACATTCATGTCTAAAAAAGTAAGGCCAATTCTTCACCCCTAAGTTTGATTTTCCTCAAACAAATATGCTATGCACTAACATCTACATGATGGACTAGCATCTCACAAAAATTAATGATTGGATTGATTGTTGGAGTGTTATGCACTTCCTACATTTCAATAGTGTAATGCCAATATTAGCCTACTAGAGTGGTGTAGACAAGTCCAAAATTGCAATATTGAACTTCAAAATTCTATTTTACCACAAACTTTTCATTCATTTAATCTCTCTAACATAATTTTTCTAGCATCTTCTTGTATTAAAACCCTTTAAATAAATATCATCACTACAGTATATAAACCTTGTAGCATCATAAATTGTACACCCTTAATTAGGGTTCTACAATTCCATGCTTATGTTAGCACTCCCCTTAGTGTGTTGCATTTTGCATTTTAAATATTCCTTTAAACATTTATTTAATTAATTTAATTAAATCTAAAGTTCTCTCTTGTCATTCCATACAATATAAAATTGGGCCCTTAACCCTAAGTGTGCCCTTTTTTATTTTATCTTCTTTAATTAATTAATTAAATTCTAATAAGGTCTTATTTCAACCTTCAAGGCTCAATTTTACATATATAAACAGCTTGGCAATTGAGGCTTTATTGGCAAAGAAACTTCCTAGAGGCACTGGTAAATACAAAGGCAAGCTTCCTCTTAAGTGTTGCTCTTGTAACAAAATAAGACATTGCTGCTAATTGTCTTAACAGTGATTAGAAAGAAAAGTTCATAAAGTTTAAGGGAAAAGGTAGGAAACAATGTTATGTTGCAGTAAATGAAGGTGTTACCGATGAGGAATCAGATGATGAAGATAATGAAGAAATTATTTTTGTAGCAGTTAAGGAAGATCTCTTTGACAAGAAAGCTTTAGTGTCCCATATTGACAACAGTGATGAGTGGGTCATTGATAGTGGGTTTTCACACCACATGACTGGTGACAAGAAAAGTTTATCTCACTTGAAGAATTTGATGGTGGAGTAGTGAGATTTGGCAACAATACACCATGCATGGTAAAAGGTAAAGGTTCAATTTCCTTAAATGGAAAAATCAACACTGGTGATGTGTATTGGGTTGAAGGATTGAAGAATAACTTGTTGAGTGTTGGTCAGCTAAATGATAAAAGGTTATCCTCTTGAGTTCAAGAATGGAGTGTGCAAGATTTTAGGAAGCAAAGGAGAACTGATTGCTACCAGTAAATAGACAAAAGGTAACTTATTCCATCTGAACACTAATGTTAAGAGTTCTTTGGTTGCAAAAGTTGAGGACAATTGGCTATGGCATAGAAGATTTTGTCATATAAATTTTGATAATTTGATCAAGGTCAGCAAGTCAAGTATGGTTAGAAGTATGCCACAACTAGTCAAACCAGACAATGTGATTTGTAAGGAGTGATAGTTGGGTAAGATGACCACTTCCTCTTTCAAAATAAAATCATTTTCTTCTGAAAATATTTTAGATTTGGTGCACACTGATTTATGCGGTCCTATGAGGACTAGGAGTTTTCAAGGTGATAAATATTTTATGATATTTACTGATGATCATTCAAGAATGACGTGGGTTACATTTTTGAAGGAGAAGTTTGATGCTTTCAGCAAGTTTAAGGCATTCAAAGCCTTAGTGGAGAAAGAAACGGGTAAGAACCTAAAGTGCCTGAGATCTGACAGGGGTGGAGAATTCACAACAACTGAATTTGTGAAATATTGTGATGAGAATGGAATCAAGAGACAACTATCAACACCATGGACACCATAATAGAATGGGATTGCAGAAAGGAGGAACTGGACCATAGTTGAAGAAACAAGAACAATGTTGATATGAGGGGATGTACCTAAAATACTTTGGAGAGAAGAAGTCAGCACTACAATAGACACAATGAACTGGATATTGGTCAAGAAAGGTAGTGATAAAACTCCCTATGAATTATGGTATGGTCATACTCCTAATGTTAATCATTTCAAAGTCTTTGGCATTAGGTGTTACATAAAGAGAGATGAGTATACCAGAAAGTTTGATCCTAAAACTGATGAAGGAACTTTCCTTGGTTATTCAACTAAGAGAAAAGAATTCAAGTGCTTTAACAAAAGAACCAAGAAGATTGTGGAAAGTGTTAATGTGAAAGTTGATGTGTATTTTGACAAATCTGATGATACCAGCAAGTCTGATGTAGTAAATGAACAAAAGATAGCAATCATTTTACCGGAAGTTCAAAATGGTGTTGAGCAGAACAGTGAGGAGGAAGCTACTCAATTGGTGGAAGAAGAAGAAGAAGAAGAAGAGGCTTCTACATCGGAACCAGTTATACCTAGATATGTAAGGTTGAATCACTCTGAAGATCAGATAATTGGAGACAGGAATGCTTGAGTACAAACAAGAAGAAAGATCAGAGAAAGTGTTTGTCTGATTTGCAGAACTGAACCTAAAACAGTGAGGGAAGCTCTCAAGGATGATGATTGGATAAAGGCTATGACGGATGAGCTTGATCAAATACAGAAGAACAACACTTGGTCACTTGTCCCCATACCAACAGACAAAAATGTGATTGGTACTAAGTGAGTGTTCAGGAACAAATTTAATGAAGATGGTGAAGTGATTAGGAATAAGGCTAGACTAGTTTGCAAAGGATATGCACAAGAAGAAAGTGAGGATTATGGAGAAACCTTTGCACCGGTTGCTAGACTTGAAGGAGTAACAATGCTACTTGCATTTGCAGCATTCAAATGATTCAATATATATCAAATGGATGTCAAGTCTGCATTTTTTAATGGAATTCTAGAAGAAGAGGTTTACATTGAACAACCAGATGGGTTTGCATTGATTGAAGATAAGGACATGGTGTGCAAACTTCATAAAACTTTATATGGGTTAAAGCAAGCTCCAAGTGAATGGTATGAGAGACTCCATTCACACCCGATAAAGATTGGATTTCAAAGAACCAGTGACGACAACAATATTTACCTAAAGACAGAAGGAGACAAGCTATTGATTGTAGAAGTGTTTGTAGATGATATCATATTCAGAGGAGATGATTTGACATGAGTTTAAATTTTGCAGAAGAAAAATGAAAAAAGGAATTTGAAATGTCTTTGATAGGTGAAATCAAATTTTTCATTGATTTGCAGGTCCAACAGATGAAAGGAGGAATGTTTATCAGCCAGTCCAAATATGTGAAGGAGGTATTGACAACCTTTGGAATGGAAGATTCTAAACCAGTTGGAACCCCTATGGTTACTGGTTGCAGATTATCCAAGGAAAATGATTTAGATCCAGTGGATGAAACTGAGTATAGATCAATGATTGGTAAACTACACTATGTTGTTCATAGAAGATTGGACATTGCTCATGTAGTTGGTATAGTGGCTAGATTTCAGAAAACTCCTAAAGAGACTCATATGGTGCCAGTGAAGAGAATTTTCAAGTATCTTAGAGGAACTGTTGATTATGGATTATGGTATCCATACAAAAGAAACTTCTCTTTGAAGGTGTTCATAGATTTTGATTGGGCAGGTAATGTAGATGATCGGAAGAGCACAACCAATGTTGTATTCTTTCTAGGAGGAAGACTGGTATCCTAGACTAGTAAGAAAGAAAGTTGTATTTCTCAGTCTACAGCAGAAGCAGAGTATGTGACAGCATCTTTGAACTGTGCTCAAGCAATATGGATGAGACATGTATTAGGAGGATTCAAGGCGACTATAATAGAACCAGTGGTCATATATTATAATAATACAAGTGCAATAAACAATTTAAAGAATCTTGTATTGCATGCTAGAACAAAGCATATTGAACTGAAGTATCATTATTTGAGAGAAAGAGTACAGGAAAAGAAAGACAGGATGGATCATGTGTCAAGCAAGGATTAGTTGGCTGACATCTTCATTAAGCCATTTCCTAAAGAAACCTTTGAGTATCTCAGAGGTAAGCTAGGGCTTATACCCCTACAACAGGTCAACTAAGATGTTGTTGCAACATCAATCTAGTGGACTAATTGAAGATCTTTGACTGTGGATTGATGAGAAAAGGGCTACTCCTCAGGGGGAGCCACAAAGATGAAGAAAATAATAGTAGGAGAAGATGAATTTGACACTTTGCACCTTTGGTATTGTTGTCAAAGGGGGAGAAGAAAAGTAAAGGGGAAGAAGAATAGTGAAGAGCGGAAAGAGAAGAATTGATGAAGGGAGAAGAACAAGTGAAACAAAATAGAAGAAGAAAAGAATAGTACAATAGTCATAACAGTTAGAGTTCCAGTTTTGCATGGTGAGCTTTTGGTGTTGCCATCAATGCCAAAGGGGGAGATTGTTGGCATAACTGATGGAAATGATGATGAGATGAGAAGATGACCGGTAAAGTTGATATGATCAGGTATTTGTTGTCATTGATGGCAACCATGTTTGTTTAGTCATCTAGGTCATCAATCGGTATAGCCTAACCAGTAGTGGAATCAATTAGACAATAAAACCGCTAACTTGTTGTCAACAAATAAACAGGAACAGTGCGATGATCAAGACGCTGGTACAGATGATTGGAGAAGATTTAGGTGTTGTGGTTAAGAATATATGTTCATAATATTGGCATGAGTCTATGATTGAGATCGCCTCCAGTTTGGTGAACCAAAGAGCACATTTATAGTTGATTGTTATGAACTCTGTGAAGAAGAATGAATACCGGTATAAGATCTTTAACCGGTAATGATTTAAGGTTTGGCGATGGATCTTATGATGATTATAACTTAGTGATGATGTGTAATAATTTGTGTGTAATGATAAGATGGTATTTGAGAGTGTTCAAGGATTGGATTTCTTAGGAAACATCGAAGTGCTTAGAAGAATGATACAAGGGTTTGATTGCTTATAAAATCAATGTGCGGTGATCATTCAATGATGGAAATCATGTATAAATTTGTTGTAATGATCTCTAATATATTTTGGCAAAGTGTTTTGCTGCGCTAAATATAAATTCATTGTATCTTATTGATGTAATTAGGGTTTGTAGCCGCCCTAACTGGAAAGTGTATTTAGGGTAGTTGGAGAAGATATTTTGTGTCAGGGGTTTGAGAAGAAGGTATTGCCAAACCAGTTTGAAGTGTCTACATGTGTGTAGCAGAGTTGTGCTGAAAAGGATCTGTATTAGTGAGAAAGGAAGTGATGTAATCAGATCATTTTCCTTGTTGTTCCCTAACAGTTACAGTAGTTTGAAATCCCTTAACTGGGTAGATCCTAACAGGTCTGATATTGTAAATCCCTTCACCGAGTGGCGCATTAACTTGAGTTCAAAATTCTTTGACAAGGTTACTCCTAACAGGGCTGAGGCAAAATCGCTTGACCGAGTGACTCCTGAAAGGGTCTTCTCTTAACTGGGCACATTCCAAAAGAGTGCAAATACATATTGTGGGTGCTAATTCCCACCGTGGTTTTCCTAGTTGGGTTTCCATGTCAAAAATCTCTATGTTCATGTGGTGGAGGCATTGTTGATTTGTGCATTTGATATCTTTACTTTGTTTGCATATTGATAAACACTTGAGTGAATGGTTTGTTAAATCATCTTAGGAGGTTGTTTGAGTAATTACCAGTACAGTTTTGTGAAGTGTTGCAGAATTGTTTTATTACTGATTCACACCCCCCCCCCTCTCAGTAATAATCGGATTCTCATAATAACAGATTAAAATGTCATGAACTAGCCACACATGAGAAGCATGCAAACATTAAGGGAGGCAAGATAAGGAAAAATAAATCCTTTAACTAATCTATGTAGATTCACATGGCAATACATTCACTCTAATCTTACATTTGTTAGCTATACCAACGCACTAATTCATACGCATTTGTTATCTACCTTGATTTTACCATTTTTGCGGCCTAAGTCATTTCTGCATGCATAAAATTAATTGTGAACCTTTATATTTGACCCTTACAATTTTAAAACTCAAATTCAAATATTAGTTTACTCATAACCATTTGTTTCTTGTTAAGAGCTGACTAAACAAATGTTTACATGATTTATTATTATGTTCTTATATTCAAAGTCAAATTCACTTGTATTATTTCACAAGCTATCCTATCTCATTATCCATTGATTATTTTGACAATTATATGCATATTAATAGGAACACTTCAATTAAGGCACTCAAAAGGAAAAAAAATTATACACACAATCAAACTAGGCCATTTGCATCATTTAGCAGTGATATATTTGGTCATTGTCGTCACCATAAACCTATTTCTTTCTATGAGTTGACTTAAAAGAACTTGTCCCCTAGTGATCTTGTAGCCTTTTATAGGTATTCATAGATTTCACCTGTCTAGATAGTAAAACACAGAGGAGTGATCTGAACAAATCAAGAACTAAGAATATGTAGATAACTAGATCATTTTTATCAATAGAGTTTAGATTTGTACATGTGGAAATGACTGTGACTTGCTAATACAACAAAATTGAGTTTCAAATATCAAGATAAAATGCAAATATAAATACATCAATTTAAATCCTCAAATACTCAAATTTTAATACCTCAATAGAAAACTTATCTTTCTAAAACTAAATACAATTAGCCCTCATATTTAAATTTTAATATAATGATTAATATATCAATTTTAAAAATTAGTCAACATTTATTCCATATATTACTTGAGTAGTCTAGAGAACACATGTAATGAATATATGATATGGTACAACCTAAGTTGGTCTAGTGGTGGAGAACTTGTGCTCTTGAAAAAGAGGTCACAAGCTCAAATCCCACAACAAAAGTAAGTGAGGTAGTCAATATAAGTAGTCTTATATTGCTCGAACCCATTTAGAGATCAATAAATCTTTATATTTAATCAAGAATATGTGAGAGTTCATTTTAAAACCTCGCTCCACATTGAAACTGACATGTGTGCGATTATCACTTAATCACATGTTTCTCTTTTTACCCACCCAAATCGCTTGGTCAACCTGGCCCAATTCTCAGCATCCAAAATAAGCCCAAAATATGCCATCCTCTTCTATATAAAGATGCAACAAATCAAAATAACAACTACTAAGTTATAGACGATCAACAATAGTGTCTAAGCCACATTGAATAGTTTTCAAAAAACTATTCCATATACAATCTTAAGAAATAAAAAAATGAAAACCAATGACAACACATAGCATTTTAACCTAAGAAAACCCATTTTGATATAAAATTTACTAAGCTTAAATATTCACTATTAAAAAAGCTCACCCATTATCTAATGTAACAATGAAATTTTCCTACTCCACCCTTAAGAATGTGTAGTGAATTGAAAGTGGTTTTATATAATACATGAATTCACTCGAAACAGAAAGTTTATTGCTTTAAAATATCGAAAATTATCACAACTTTTTTTTCTTCTAAAAATACATTTTAAAAAATCACAATTTTTAGATCAACTAGTAAGCTTGACCCAAACTAGAATATTAAACATAGAAAGTACATAACATTCAACCAACAAAATGGACAAACATTTGGGTATGGTTATACTACAAGTTATGTCATATCTATAACATTATATTTTTTATTTTTTGATGAGATGTGTGAAATAAAATATTATTTTGAAAGGGTTATATATTGTTATGTTAAATGAATATGACTATTAATAGGAGACCCATGTGTTAGTTCACTGAGTCTCAACTATCACTTTAGGTAGCCCAAGTCATATATCCAACTCTTGATTTTTCCACGATTTGATGATATTTGAGATTAAAGTCATGTAATTTTCATAGTCCATAATGTTAACAATATTGATTTCTGGTTTCACTATCATCAACGTTTCGAATCATGCTACATGATCCATCAGCAAGATGAAAGCAATAACTAAGGAGAAATGGGATCATCAAATTGATATAAATGAAATTTCAAATTCTTTGATTGAGATCATGAACCAAACGTAATAAAATGTCTTAGGTTTAAATAATAGATAGAAGAGTTTTGTGACCATTGTTAAATTCGTTATCCTTATAAGACTTCTCATGTAAATTTGTATGCCACTGAAATATAACTTATTTAAATACTGGTTGCGACTACACAAATATATATATATTTTTAGCTTCCCCAAATTTCTTTTGAATAAGGCTCTAAAACCAAGACTTAACACAAAATGGAACTCTAGCTGGATTTAACAGAAAGTGGCACCTAAACAACTCCAGATAAAAACAAGTGATGCAGAAAACCCATATAATTATATTCGGTGTACCTACCCTAAACGTCTATGTAAAAACTTTACGGTACACCGACTATTGCATAGAAACATCGTCTGCACCTTCACCAAAGATTTCTTCATTCCTCAAAACTTTCTCGGCTACTTTGCCACAAATGTCGGTGTTAACTTTTAGAAAAGCACATTGGAATATGTACCTATACAAAATTAAAAAATACATTGGAATATGTATCTGTTTAAAAGAAAAAAAGCACATCTGAATATGTACCTCTTTAATAAAATAAGTTTTAGGCTGTGCATAGCCACTTTCTGGTACATCAACAATTGCCTAGAACCGTGTCTGTGTAGAATTTTGAACCTGACCTATCCTCTCTGAACCAACTGATTAGTAAACAATAACAACAAAAAGAAGAAAACACCAATATCTTTATTGAAGCTTAATTAAAAAATTACATAGATGCTGTATATATAAAGAATTTGCAGTCTAGAAGAATAAATAATAACTGCAGTTCTAAATATATTCCTAGCTTTGCATGGAAAGCTACTAAGGCTCTCAAACTAAAAAAAGCAAACTACTCCCTAAATTAAGAATACAATAAGTGCATGCACAACATGCTTTATTTACTAAAAACAAACTCATGGAAAAAGCAAAACTAAAAATAGTCCTAAGGATTCATGCATGCTGGAGTACATGCTTTATTTGCATGAATAAACAAAAAAAAACTATTAACTAAAAATATCTTATGCATGGTGATGAATGGATAGCTTCATGTCCAAACTGGAGTTGCTTGGAGCTGCATGCTAGAGCAGCATCACTTATCAACATACTCCCCCTTGATGCTCAGAGGGCTGACGATCTTATCTCGTAGTGCTATAAACTGAGCTTTCGCAACCGCTTTGGTGAATATATCTGCTAGCTGATCCTGGGTGTTGATGTGCTTCAATTCGACATCCTTCTTTTGCACCAAATCTCGTATGAAGTGATATTTCAAATCAAAATGCTTAGTTCTGCTGTGATGAACTGGATTCTTAGCTAACTTGATGGCACTCACATTGTCACAATAAATTACTGTAGGCTGAATTTGTTTTTCTCCAATTTCTTCCAAAACTTTTCTGAGCCAAAGAGCTTGTGTACCTGCTGAGGTAATTGCAACATACTCCGCTTCTGTAGATGAGAGGGCAACAATACTTTGCTTTTTTGAGCTGCAGGTAATTAAACCGGAACCAAAAGAAAAACAATTTCCAGATGTAGATTTACGGTCATCCATACTACCTCCCCAATCTGAATCACTAAAACCTACTAGATTGAACTTTTCAGAAGGGTAGTAATGAATACCAAAACTTGAATTCCCTTTCACATACCTCAAAATCCTCTTGGTTGCCTTCATATGTATTTCAGATGGATTTGTCATATACTTTGAAACAAGTGAAACTGAATAGGCAATATCAGGACTCGTGTGGATTAGAAACATCAAGCTCCCCACAATACTTCTGTAAGTTGTCTCATCAACTAAATCAGCACCATCATCTCTACATAACAAATCTCCATGAGCACTTGGAGTGGGGGCAGGGTTACAATCAGTCATATTAAATTTCTTCAACATATCCTGTGCATACTTTGTTTGACAAATGAAAATCTCATCCTTACTTTGATAAACCTCCATTCCTAGAAAATATTTCATTAGACCAAGATCTTTCATCTCAAATTCTTTCATCGTAGCAGCTTTGAATTCATCTTTCATCTTAGAACTACTACCCATATACAAAAGATCATCAACATGCATACTTATGATGAGAATATCAATACCTTCTTGTTTGTAGTATAGGGTAGGATCACTCTTACTTCTCTGGAAGCCATTCTCCTGAAAATATCCATCAATCCTGGCATACCATGCTCTTGGTGCTTGCTTGAGGCTATACAAAGCCTTCTTCAACTTGTAGACATAATTATCTTTTCCTTCCAATTCAAAACCTTGTGGCTGCTCCACATATACTTCCTCTTCTAAGTACCCATTCAAGAAGGCACTTTTCACATCCATATGATGTATGCTCCACTTCTTTTGAGCTGCTAATGAAATCAACATTCTTATGGTCTCTTGTCTTGCTACTGGTGCAAATGTCTCTTCATAATCAATTCCATACTTTTGTGTGAAGCCTTTAGCAACTAATCTCGCTTTGTGTCTTTCAACACTCCCATCACTGTTAAATTTGGTCTTGTAGACCCATTTGGTGCCAATCCTTTTTTTGTCATGTGGAAGTTCTGTTAACTCCCAAGTGTCATTCCTGTGAATGGAATCCATCTCTTCTTCCATGGCTTTCACCCAAACTTCATTAGTACATGCATCTTCAAAACATGATGGTTCAAAATCAGCCTTGGTTAATAAAGCAAAATTCACTGTTTCACCTACTGGGTTTTCTTCATGTACTTGATTTCCACTTCTCTGGTAGATATCACTCAATCTCCTTACTTTCCTTGTAGAACTTGGAGAAGAAGCTGGACTTGAACTTGGTACTAAAGAACTTGATGAAGGGTTGCTTGGTGGAGTTAAACCACTAGATATAGAAACATTAGTTGGCTGCTCATGATCAATATCAGCAATTATATCATCATTCAAAATAGATTTTGGCTTCTCAACATGGCCCTTTTTATGACCATAAACTCTCCCTTCATCAAAAATCACATCTCTTGATACAATAAGCTTGTTAGTGAGGGGATTATATAATCTATAAGCCTTGCTTTTCTCACTATACCCAATAAAAATACATGACTCACTCTTTGCATCTAACTTCTGTCTATTTTGATCCGGTATATGCACATAAGCCAAACAACCAAAAACTTTGAAATGATTAACATTAGGCCTTTTACCATACCAAGCTTCATAAGGAGTCATCTTTTCTAGTGCACTGGTGGGGCTACGGTTGAGGATGTACACCACTGTAGCAACTCCATCTCCCCAATAAGAATTGCTCAATCCCTTGGTTTGTAACATGCACCTTGCCATTTCAACCACAGTACGATTCTTCCTTTCAGCTACTCCATTCTGTTGAGGTGTGTATGCAGTAGTAAGTTGCCTCTTGATGCCATTAAAATCACAATAACTTTGGAAAGCCTTTGAGCAAAACTCTCCTCCACGATCAGTCCTTAAACATTTGATCTTGCACCCTTTCTCATTTTCTACAAGGGCTTTAAACTTCTTGAATGTATCCAAGGCTTCATCTTTGGCCTTCAAAAAATATACCCAACAATTTCGTGAGTAATCATCAATAAAAGTGATGAAATATGATGACTTACCCAAACTCTTAGTCTGCATAGGACCACATATATCTGAATGAACAAGCTGAAGTGGGTGATGAGCCCTCCATGCATTGCCCTTTGGAAACTTTTCTCTTGCATGCTTTCCTTTACTACAACCTTCACAAACCTCCTTGTGTTCCTCAACCTTGGGCAAACCAGAAACTAATGCATGTGAGGTTAGAAACTTCAAACTATGAAAATTTAAATGCCCATACCTGAAATGCCATAACCAACTTGAATCCTCATAAGCCATATTTGCCAAACTGTTGTTATGTTCACCAAACCTCAAGGGGAACATCCTATTTCTTGTCATAAGAACAACAGTGATCACCCTATTATCCTTATTCTTATCATAGATAGTACAAGTCTTATTCTCAAAGACTACTTTATAATTTTTCTCACATAGCTGCCCAACACTTAACAAATTGTGCTTCAATTGTGGAGTATAATAAATATCATGAATACTCTTTATACCTTCTTTTGTTTGGACCTCCATAGCTCCTTTGGCAGCAACCTCCAATGATTTATCATCACCAAGCTGGATCTTGGATTTGAAACTTCCATCCTTTGTTGAGAACAACTTCTCATTCCCTGTCATATGGTTAGAGCATCCAGAATCTAGGTACCAAACATCTTTACTAGTATTTTCACCCTTGGCATAAGATAAAAATAACTGATCAGGAGGATTGTCACTACTTTCTTGAGGATAGTTAGCACTTTTACCTTCTTTCAATCTGCATTCTCTTTCAAAGTGGCCATACCTATTACAATGGTAACATTGAACATTTCTCTTATCAAATCTGCCTCTACCTCTTCCTCTGAAACCACCACTTCCTCTTGAGCCACCTCTTCCTCTACCTCTTGAAGAATTTTGGCTTTGCCCTTTACCTTGACCTTGATTGATTTTGGCACTACTGCTGCTTGTATCTTCATCTTTTGTGATTAGCAATCTAGAGGAAAACGCTTTCTCTTCACCTTCAAAAGAATCTTTCAATCTTTCTTAATGAGACATTAGGGATCCAACCAGTTGATCAAACTGTAGTTTTGTCAAATCCTTGCTTTCTTCTATGATTATTGCTACATGATTCCATCTGGGTGTCAAAGATCTCAACACCTTTTTAATCAAAACTTCATTGCTTACAATTTCTCCAAGTGTAGCTATTTTATTGACTACATCTTTGACTCTGACACAATAATCACTTATACTTTCAGCTTCTTGCATCTTCAAATTCTCAAACTCTCGCTTCAATGTCTGAAGCTTGACCACTTTAACTTGATCACTACCCTGGTAAGCTTCTTGTAGAGTCTTCCAAGCATCTTTGGCAGTTGTTGCTCCTGATATTCTTGGAAATAAGCTCTTATCAAGAGCTATCTGAATGTGAAACAAAGCTTGAGCATTCTTTTTCCTTGCTTCCTTTCTTGCTGTTCTTTCATTGGCTGTAAGGGCATTCCAATCAGTTGGCTCTTCATAACCTGATTCAATAATCTCCCACAAATCTTTTCCAATAAAAAAGGTCAGCATCTTGATGCACCAATAATCATAATCATTCCCATCAAATTCTGGAACGGGCATATGGTTAGAATTTGACATGATTAACTTTGGCGAAATTCCAACAATAAAACTTTAACCCAAAACAATTTTACCTGCTCTGATACCACTTGTAGAATTTTGAACCTGACCTATCCTCTCTGAACCAACTGATTAGCAAACAATAACAACAAAAAAAAGAAAACACCAATATCTTTATTGAAGCTTAATTAAAAAATTACATAGATGCTGTATATATAAAGAATTTGCAGTCTAGAAGAATAAATAATAACTGCAGTTCTAAATATATTCTTAGCTTTGCATGGAAAGCTACTAAGGCTCTCAAACTAAAAAAAGCAAACTACTCCCTAAATTAAGAATACAATAAGTGCATGCACAACATGCTTTATTTACTAAAAACAAACTCATGCAAAAAGCAAAACTAAAAATAGTCCTAAGGATTCATGCATGCTGGAGTACATGCTTTATTTGCATGAATAAACAAAAAAAAAACTATTAACTAAAAATAGCTTATGCATGGTGATGAATGGATAGCTTCATGTCCAAACTGGAGTTGCATGGAGCTGCATGCTATAGCAGCATCACTTATCAACAGTCTGCACCTTAACGGAAATTTCCTTTTTCTTTAGCACTTTTCCGGCTGTTTTATGTGGGAGTTATCTGAACATAGCCTACCTCACCACTGTTCAGTGCAGAGACCCTTCTTTGTTCTGGAGATATTTGCTTTGTTTAGTATTAAGATGGCATCCTCCAGCCGCGCCAACACTAGCGATACAGAATGCTGTAATGATGTTAAGAAAGGTATGCAAGAAGTAGTTTTTATGCACAATCTGTGTTTTCCGTATGCCTTTTTCAGTTGCGTAAACAAGATCTGTATAGTTGAGGTGGAGGAAAGTAGATCTAATTTTCTTTTTGGTCTGATTAAAGATGTAACTGCTGATAAAATGTCCTAACTATTGAATAGCATTTAACGTGTTGTTGGTTACCATATTCCATTAACCAGTGATAAGAATTAATTTTTACAAAAAGAAATGAGAGGCTGCCAAATGTCCCCAGATCCAGATAATCACTAATTACAAGTTTAAAAGAAGGGTTTTACGCACCTCTGTATAGCATACGTCTTTGAATACCCTTTACAACACCGTTAGATTCATACAGCTATAGTGGATGAAATGAGAAGTTTTTGGTTTTTATATTGTATCAAGTCCTAAAATGTTTAGGAATAAACCATCAAACGAGAAAGATCAAACCTGATATGTCAAAAGCAGCAGTGATAAAGCAGAGAGTAACGTGTTATAACAGCCATAGAAAAGTCAGGTATCGCAGAAAAAGAGAACTGTTATCTATGATTTTCTAGTGGAAATGTCAATCCCTAATCCCAAGTTTTCAAAGGGTTTTATGCACAGCCCTGTATTATGTCATTGAGCATCCTTTACGGCGACGCTTTAGATTTGTACAACTAAGGCGGATGAAATGCGATTTTTTTTGGTTTTTTATTTTGTATCAAGTTTTAATGTTTACCAGACCATCTACATTAGGAGCTGAACCACCACTCAACCTTCTATATTCCTTCAACGAAGAGAAAGTTTCCTCTAACGTAGGATCCTACAAACAGCTGAATACGGATTCCGGTACTGGTCCGCTACCTGTCTTGCAGGCTGGGCTAACCGATCCGATCTGGTAAGATGTATCGCCATCCTCTAGTGCCATCTCTGGTAAGATGTATTGTCATCTTTTATTTTAATGATGGATCTAAATGATCCCAAACTTTGTTAAAAAAAATCTCACACACTACTGAAATTTGTAAGAACAAATAGTAGCAATGTTGTCCACACAGAAGCCCTACACAACATTCTTTCCATCAATAAGAGCTTTATAAAATACCTTCTCTCTTAAAATAATACATTATATGGCCATCTTCCAGATCCTATCACATGTATTGAAATACAATGGAAACAATATATAGCGCTTTCTATATGAATTCTCTAATACTGTGACTATTCATATTTACCATCATGTCCATGCAAGAAACAATCTGTCCCAAATCATCCCTATCTTTCGCAAAGTTATACATATATGTATACATAAGAGTTGTGGGTTTTGCAGCTCCAAGAATCAATAGGGGTTGTCCTCCTATCAAGGAATGCATAATTCCACATAAGCTAGTAGAAATCAGTGTCTGAATAGCAGTTAAGGTGCCATCTGCAAAATAAAAAATGTGCTAAGAAGGTATTACCATATGTTTTCAGAAATATCTTTGAAATCAAGCAAATTTACATTCACAAATCCAATAACTAGATACGAAGCATCCTTAAGAAGCGATAAAGGATTTTTAGTACCGATGGAAGATGAAAATGAAAACATAGCTGTCAATTCAATCCTCACACCAAATGCTATAACAAGAAGAGCAGAGACAAAGAAAATATAGGTAGTTGGAGACAAAATTCTGTAGGAAGGAAAATAAGTTATTGATTCATTTATAATAGTCATTATCAGCATTGTCAACTTGGTTTTCTATGATCGAAATCAAACCTCTAGGAGGCTGTAATAAGAAACCTCCAAATAGGTAAATAAACCGTCCAATTTAATAAGAACTGTATGACAATGCTTTAGACATAAAAATACCACTTTATTGGATCTAAAACACACTCAGAAATCCTCCAAATACAAATGTTATTGCTGCAACTTAAACAACACTCTGAACACCCACTTCCATGACAGCTTTACCTAACACACTAGATAGAATTTCACAACTCTATATGGTGCTCGCTCTTCTAAAACTTTACATATCTGATGATCTCATACCCGAAGTCTGAAATGCCACTCCTATTGTTATCTTATTGACAAGTCTGAAAAATAAATATCAAAAACATCAAATAAGAGTCATGCATTGTATTGTATCTAAAAATTTGTTTTTCTCCACAAAATGGACCAACAGGGGATCCTTGTCTGAGCATTTTCTTAGGTTGAAAGACCTAAGTGATCAATCACCTATCAACCATAAATCAAAAAGTAAAACATAAAAATATAGTTGCTCTAGTGACACACAATCTTCCCCCTCTTAATGAAACATTTATTGAGTCCCTGAGTCTGTTGGATAAAGGTTAGACATTAAAATGTAAGCATGTCAGTACATATATATAGTAAAAGGAATATGGCCAAAACAATTGGGGGAGCCAATTATTTGGGTGTATTGAAAGTGCTTTTGCGAAAAAACATAAAGGCAGCGGCAAAGCGCATTCTGTGAAACAATTTATAGAGATTTTGTCAAAAACAAAAGTGAAGGGTTTTGCTTGCTTAAGTGCATCAATGTTAAGAAGAAATGTCAAAAGTGTTTGTATTATTTGGCTTATAATAAGTCAAAATTTTAGGCTAATGCAACAATTAATGAAGGGATATAGATTTTTCAAGAGGAATATGCTTTTATTCTCTGCTAAAATGAGAAAGAAGACAGTAGATGTTAGTTCTTTGTTTCAACAGAATTGCACCATTTCAAACCAACTGAAACATCTTATCACAACTCACAAATCTAAATTTGATATGAATTCTTTTGTTTCAACAGAGAATAAATGAGATAAATTTAAAGGTTTTAAAAACTAAAACATAATAAATTTGATATGTCCTTAGTACTTACTATCATCTTGGAAGATTGTGTATCACTGTCTTTTCTCTTGTGATTTTGATAGTACTCTGTTATCTTACTTCTTGTGACAACTTTCATTGAAAACACTATTCTGAAGGTTCCTAACACAGTGGCTACCATAATAGTAGTGTTTATGTCACTGTCTTTCTACTTTGATCGTTGTATATTGTGGTCATGTTATTAGACTTTTCATACTATTATTACACCTTTGCCATTTCTTCTATCACTCATTGTTGGAACTTTCACTTGAAATGCATATACTTTTCCTTTAACAGGCCCATAATATCTCTGACCAGCGTATGAAAGATGTGTTCATGGAGTCTCTCTTCATTGCTCATCAGGACAGTCATTGGATCTTTGAATAGTGGAATTTCTTACTATGCGATGATAATGGTAATTCAAATGTGATTCATGAAAGAAATCCTCGCAGTGACCTGTTTGTCTCCTTACATTCAATTGTTCTATTGTGATGTCCATAGAGTAGAATCATTGTATTTTCTCATTGGTTTTGACTTCAAGAAATTCCTCTATGACTGTGATTATGACAGTCCTCCCGATGCTTTATCTTATCAATCTTTGATCAAGGCTTCCTTTATGCGGTAACAATGTCATTTGGCTGCTTTTCTGATTATTGTTTCATGTTGCTTATCTTCTCATGACCCTTTCAAAACCACAGACTGTCCTATAAACCTAAAGGATTGTTTTTACAATGTTTTTTTTAATGACCTCGCTTTGACTGCCTTTTTGAAATTGTGGTCTTTCTTCCATGTTTAAGGCTATAACCCACTTGATAGAGGTTGCAAAAAACATCTTCACGAGCCCTCAATGCAGTATTACGGGCTGCTCTCTTTATTTCCCTTAACTGTCATCAATGCACTTGTTGGGCTATGAACTTGAAATACTTGTCTCTGCAAAACAAAAAATGCTTGCGTATTGGTTTCTATTGTGGCTTTGTTTTAGATTTGTGCATCTTTAGGTACCAGCTCCATACCACTTTTCACTATCACACCCTCATAGATCCTGCTCTTGTAGCTTGTATTGCTACTCTTACTTTTGCTATGCCTGGGATATGTGTTTAAGCATGGAACCTTATGTTGGCTTCCCTTTAGCACTATAAAGATCACTTTGAAAAAACTATATCTTTATGACATACAGGAACCTAGGGTATCATGGTTATGACACATGTCCTTTTGAAAATTTCTTTGATAGAACTTTTTCTTACATACTACCATTGTTCTCTGGACTACAAACTCTGTCTCTTTAGCTTGGATTGTGATATTTGATAAAAAGATTGTTCTTGTCGATTTTCATCTTTCATGATTTGTACATTCTACAATAAATATCATTGTTAAGAATTCTAGCTATTGCTCCAGGCCTCCTTAAGCTATGGACTGTACTTTCCACATGCCTTCCTTTATAGATGCTGCTACAGATCAGCGTGATATTGTCAACATTGTCTATTTATTGAAACCTTTTGACTGTCTTTGCTTCTTCACTGTATCACAAGCCCTTTTATTTTGAAATCTTGTATGTTACAAATATTGTCTTGAAGCTTTATGATTGTGATTGGTCTTTGTAGTCATTGTTTTCTCTGTCACATACCTGTGATCTGCAACGTGACTGAATTTTGAAGCTTTGTTCACTATGAAGTTGGACTGAAACTTTCCTCTAAATGACTTTCACTGTTCTTTTATCTTGCAAACCTGATGGGGCTATCTTTCACTCACCATATGTATTTTCAATAGTCTTTCTCTTGTCTCTAGGCTATACTTTATTGTTTGTCTCTGGTGGGTATTTGAGGACTGCCATTTATTCATTGTTCACTGCTCTCTAATGATTGTCCTAGACATTATTATGCCTCTTGTACAAAGGGATGCCACTGGTTTTTTCAATACAACTAGGAATCTTAAGAGGTAGAATTTTGTCTTTCAATGATTGGGCTTCTTCATGAATCTACTTATCTTGCTATCTAAAGTTGCATATAAAGTGTTCAAGCCTTTAATGTTTCATTGCTATTGATCTTCATCTATCATGAAGGCTTGCATATGTTGAACTTTTGAGTTGCAATACTCTCCTTTCTTTGTGCATTTTCTTATTCATTGAAAGCCATTGATGTTTTATTGTTCATTGTGTTCATCATTGGTTTAACTACTTTGGTCTAAACAAATGACTGTTTTCACTTCAAATATCATTTGCTAAAGACAATGAAATTACCGAACACTTCAGATGCTATGGAGTTTAATAGTGCAAGGCTCCTATCTAATGACTTGAACACTCAATGCCTCTTATGGAACCGTGAATGGAAAAAGCAAAAGGTCACAAATCACTAAAAAGATCTCATCATGAATAGCCAATAACTCCTCCCCAAATCTCTAAAAAATAGTAAATATATCATGGAAAGTAAACTTATCTTATAGAGTTTTTGATAGTGAAAACACCTCTGCTTGATATACTATTATTTGGAGTTTAGATATTGTAAAGCGGAAAATCGCGATCAAACCCTAAGTGTTCCACCCACCACTCCAAGGAGAGAGAAAGGAGGTCACTAGGGTTGACGATTTTCACTTAGGGGAGACTTTACATTCAAAAGAGGGGTTGAAACCCACAAGATCCAATCCTACACTATGCAAGATTGGATTCTAAATGAGTTTCAAGGGTTAAGACAGCAAGGCTACCCTCTTTTGTAAAGAATGTAGATAGAAGGATTAAGCTAGGAACGCATGAAAAGTGAGAAAGATTCGCTTATAAACAGAGATGGGAATATAGGATGAAGCTGCGGACCTGGAATTAGCAGTAAAATGTTGAGACGGTACTGTCCTGCAAATTTGAGTGAAAGTTGACGGGACGATGGCGCCCGGCGTGCACACGGTCCTCCGAAAAATCCGCGAAACGAAGGGGGATCTGTTCGTCTCTGCACAAGGATTCCAGATCTTCAATTACAGCCACGTACTTGCAACCTACACACAGAAAAGAGAGGACGATTGGGGGGTTAGGGATTAGGGGTTTGCCCTTAGGTCAAACCCTGGCAAACCCCGGTTTTGGAATTAACCAAGAAATGAGAAATGCTGTAAATGTAAATGATTGTAATGTGATAAAGTACCAATACCTTGTTGTAAGAATGTTTGTATTCTTACATGCGAAGGTGTAATGTTGTTGTATGTTGTATGTTGTATGTGATCTCCTCTTCAATGGTTGAATCCTTGTCTTGAATGCAACACTTAGCCTTGAATGGAGACTTAGAATGATCAATTGCTTGAAGGAATGCTTAAATGCTTGAATGTTTGAATGTTTGAATATCGCTTCCGCCTTTTTTCCATCTCCCAAAATGGGAGAGGAAATGTAGTTTATATACTTGCCAATTAGGGTTGAAAGACTGATTTTTCCGTCCTTGGGCCGACCAGGAAACATTATTTCCTAATTTGCAAACTTAAAGACCCGAAGCCCCAAAAGAGACCGGGCCCAAAAATAGGGCAAGGGACCAGGGCGCTGGGCGCCATGGTCCCACCTCCAGGGACAGCAGGGTGCAAGGAGGATCAGGCCAGGGTGCTGAAAAATGCAGTTTTTGATGTCATGAACAAGTTTCGGGGTCTCCATTCAGGTTCCGTGTTGCATCGCCATCGTGAAGACCCAAATGGAGTCGAAATTGCAAGTGTCGCAATTTTAGGACACTACATTTAGCCCCCACTTTAGCGGGAGTATAAGCGTACGCTCATACTTTCGGTAAAGTACAAGGAAACAACATTGAAAGACTTTCACCACGTCAAGGAGGCAAGACACACCAAGCCCCCAGTGGACTAAGGATCTTACGACTTCGATTGACAAAGTAAAAGGGAAGATCACGAGGGAGAACCATGACTGTCAGTAGTAAGGTTCCCTCACTATGAGTCATGCAAGAGAAATACCAAAAATTTTCAAGGCAAAGCTAAGTTCGCCAAGAAATGTTCAAGTATCCTGAAGGGATAGACGGGGTGTATGCCCCCCTACGTTAAAGCGATCGCACATGCCTCAATTGGGGTGATTGCTTTAAGGTAGTGATACACATAAGAAATGAGAAGGGAAAGGAGCACGTTATCACAAAGATTTAGCCCCCAAGTGTGAGATAAACCCAAGGATAATAGACACAAAACACAAAGCACGAGGTGACTTCGCTTTCCTCGGGGTCAGTATGCTGTATGATAATTCATGTATATCATATGTATGTATGCATAATTGTTCTTCATTCCTCAATCAAGGAAGGTCACCTAGAAGAAGGGAACACATGTGTCTTTTGAGTCAACATGAGAGAGACCAAAAGAGGTCTCAATGCTTTGCATCGTCCTCAAGTAGACAACACTAAGGACAACAAATAGAAGAATGAGAATAACACATAGAAGAAGTAACAAAAGAGAGGAGGAGAGAATCTGCTATGCTAATGAAACTAGTCTAGCACGTCATCCACCCCCCGATCTTGCTGATCAATATTTCGGGAAGGCAAGAAACACGCTAGAGGAGGAACATTCAACACAGCAGATGGAGCTATCACAAGATCCAAACAAGGGCTATGTTCATGTTCCAAGCCACGTTGTTCTTGTCTAGGAGCTAGGATAAGTGCTTTAGAAAATTCGTTAGATAAATGGTTATCAACATCAACATATTCATATTCACTATCAGAAGCAAGAGAAGTAACATTTTCATCATGAATAATATTTTCATCTATATCATCATCAAGATTTATAAAAATAGGATCTTTAACTCGCACAGGATCAAAACCATCATGCATCTTATGTTTAGGAGATTTTGGAGAAAATGGAATAATGCTTGTTGAAGGTGTTTTTGGAGATTGCAAAGTTTGAGAAGCAGCTGCTTGAGCTCTAAGACGACGCTTTCGTCGGCATTCACGTGCAGAACGATTTCGTCTAGTCTTAGTAGGAAGTGGAGAAGATTGAGGAGGAGGAATGTTCTCATCCTTATCACTTGGGTGTTTAGGTTGTGGTCTCTTAGGCTGGATAATAGGATAAGAGGAAGGTCTCTTCTCTCCATAAGAGGAAGGAGGAGGAACTGCTCTGTATAAAGGAGGAATATTTGGTTTAGGAAGGAGACCAAGTCCATCATGACGAGGAGGTATAGGTCTACTTTTAGAAAGTTTATTAGGCATAGACATAGTCACATCCATAGGAATGGGTTGGGAATCTTCTTGAGGAAAGACATTAGTTTTATCTTTCAAAGGAAGAACTTCCTTCTCAAGAACGATAGGAATATCAAGTTTGGGTGTTCGAGGTTCACTTAGAGATAGGATCATATCTTTTTTCCACTTTTGATAAGATTTGAAAAGATGATCACTTCGCGGAGGAAGAGATTGGAATTGTTTAGGCCAAAAATAATCAATAGGAACGCTAGAAGCTCTTTCAGCTGGTTTAAAGAGACTATGATTGACAGTAACAACTTCACCATTATGGGGAAATTTCAAACATTTATGAATAGGAGAAGCAATAGCTTTCATGGAAGATAGCCAAGGATAGCCTAGCTTCACACGAAATTGTTCAGATGAGGGAATAATAGCAAAGTTCACATCAAGGGATTTGTTATGGACCTCAATAGGTAATGTAATAGAACCAATTGCAGGAGAAGAAAATGCATCAAATAATTTCACAATCACATCTGTTTTGTCATAGATCACTTGATTCAATTGCAAAGTAAAAAGAAATTCTTCAGTAATAACATTAACCATGCACGAAGGATCAATAAGTACTCCACGGTAAGGTGTATTCTTGACTTTTGCAACTATGTATAAAGGACCATCAGGTGCCCTGATAGTTTCACTAGAATAAAATGTGATGGAAGGTTCTTTAGGGTTTTCTTGCTGCTGTACAAAGTTAATCACATTCGGAGTCATAGACACAAGACCATCAGATGAGAAAGAGGAATCATTAGTCTCAATCACATTAGAGGTATGAGAAGGTAATGGATCAGTAAAAATCTTAAGATTTTGGTTAGGAGGAGCTACAGATGTGTTGCCTTTATCATTCATACCAGAAACAGAGATAGTATTATTATCAATCAAATCTTGAATTTTACCCTTTAAAGCAAAACATTTTTCAGTATCATGCCCAGGTTGACGATGAAATTGACAAAAAGATTTGTTATCAAAATAGGGTGAATTAATCTTTGCAGGATCAATTTGCTTTATAGGAGGTAGAGTAAGCACATTTTGTTCCAATAACTTATTCATAATACTATGCAATGATTCATTCAAAGGAGTAAACTTTCTTTCTTTCTTGAAAAACTTAGAAATAGGAGGCACACCTGATGCTGCATTCACATTGTTGTTGATGATGTTTTCATTGAACTTAATGGACTCTCTGTTCGGTTTAAACTTTCCAAATGGTTGTTGACTAATATCACCCTTATCACTCGGAGCCATAGGATTTGCTTGTTCCATTTGACTCACAGTCAGTTGATAATTGTGAAGAGTTGCACACAACTGTTTGAAAGAAGTAAACTCAGAAAACAAAAGTTTTTCTCTAATATCTTTTTGTAAATTAGAAATAAAGATTCTTTGAACATCATTGTCAGGCACTGGAAAAGAGATTTGAGCATACAAATGCTTATATCTACCAATGAAATCAATCACTTTTTCTTTAACACCTTGTTTACAATGCATTAAATCAATCAAAGTAACTTTAGGATTTATATTGTTTTGAAATTGTTGAATAAAAGCATTTGCAAGTTGTTCGAAAGAAGTAATAGAATAAGAAGGCAACGAGCAATACCATTGTAGGGCTTTATCTCTTAATGTCCTAGTAAACAGTTTTGCAAGCAACCTTTGGTCATAAGCAAAATCGGTACATATTGTTTGAAAAGTCTTAACATGTGTTAGAGGATCACCTTTACCATTATAAAGCTCCAAATGCGGGATTTCAACATGTTTAGGGGGAATAGCTCGAACAATGTCAAGAGAAAGTGGGCTCGCAACATCAAATGTGGGCACACTAAACTTAGATTGATTCATAGAGGCAATTTGTTGCTGTAAAGAAGAGACAATTTGTGCAAGATTGTTAATGGTCGCTTCAGTCGAAGAGTTCATATTAGACGTGTTAGATTGTGATGGAGGTATTATGTTATTGAAAGAAGGTATTGATTGAGAATAAGGTGACGGGACACTATGATAGTTAGTCATAGGAGATGATTGGAAAAGAGGAGCACCACAAGGAGGAATGGAATGGTTAAATGAATTGCCCCCTTGCGTCATGTTCATTTGTGGAGATATAATAGGGACATTCATTGAAGGGATGAATGAAGAATTTGGATTGAATGAAGGAAGAGGGTTAATTGAAGAGGTAGGATTGCCCCCATGACTGGTGATCATAGGCGGAATGTCTTGTATAGAAGTAGTCATTATGTTTGATGTAAAGGTAGGTACGCTAGCAATAGAAGTTGTCAAAGGAATAGAATGATTAACTTGAGTGGGAGGTTGTGTATAACCTAAAGTTTCAACACAACTCTTCATAGGCATCACATTCGAATCCACAATGTGTGCAATACCACGCAAAATATCAATTCCATTCTTATCACTTTGAACCATACGTTTTAGACCCTCAATTAATGAAAGAGCTTGACTATCGGGATACTCATGAGACATCCATTGCTGAAAATCATCAAATTGGTTATCCAATTTTGAAAGTTGTTCTACAGAAACCTCATGGAGAGCTTCTTCATCATTAGGAGGATTAGAGGAATTAACCGTGTCCTCGTTAAAAAGGTTATTCAAATTAGGTTCCATCTCCTCGGTAATTAAACCTTGGAAAGACTTAATTCTAAGGCTTCGTCTAACGGGAATAGTGTAAGTAGGGCTTATTGTTGTAAAACTCATGCACTAGAGAGGGAGAGAAGATTTTGAATTTAGAGGTAGCAAATTTCAATAAAATCAGCCAATCTCCTAGATTTAGGCTGTTAAATGCAATCACGACAATCTCCTGAAATTTCGAAAAAAATGTCAGGGACCGTGGCGAACGGAGTGCACACGGTCCTCGCAACTTTTTTCGAAATTTTCAGGGATGAAAGTTATGATGATTTTAGAGCTAATCTGAAAAAATTGAGTGATTTTATGATCCGTAGATAGGCCAAATTAAAGTTGCAATCTCAAAATTGAACCCTACCAAGATTGTCGAAAAATGCAAAATTTGAATTTTGAAAAAAGAGAGGGAAACTGAAATTTTGAATTTATTGATTTTAGAGGGAATACTAAGAGCAATGCAAGTTTTGAATTTTAAAAAGCTGACTCCATTTCACGCAAAATTCAATTTTGAAAGCGGAAATCAAAGTTGTTGCAATTAAACACTTAATTTCAAAAGTCACAAATTGCAAGAATTTGAATAAAGCACTGAAATTTCGAATGAATGCCAACACACTTTTCAGATTTAGGACAGTAAGAACACAATTTCGACACAAAATTTCAATTTCAACAATTTTTTGAATGATTAGAAGCCTTAATCCAAACAATCACTAGACCAACTTTGACTTTAATTTTGAAAGTGTTAGAATTGATGAAATCAGCCAAAATTTTGGATTTTAGCAGAAAAATACAGTAAGATCTAGCTCCCAAAATTTCGGAAAAAATGTCGGGGACGATGGTGCTCGGGGTGCACACGGTCCTCGCAATTTTTTTCCAAATTTTCAGGGATGAAAGATATTATGATTTTATTGCGAAATCCAAAGTTACAGCTGATTTGGAGATGTTTTGATCAGTGAAATTGTTGGTCAAAGGTTGAATCAAGAGGGTTTTAAAAATTAAGGTTTTGTCACTTAACCACTTAATTTTTAGAATTAAAGCACAAATATGAATTGATAATTTGCAATAGAAGGGTAGATCTGAAACAAGCATTAACAATTAGACATTTCACAAGCTCAACCACTAAAAAGAAAATTTAGGGTTTTCATGTAATTAACCTTTAAAATTTGCAAAAGATCAAACATGGAAATGTAATCAAGGCATCCAATTTTCAGATCTAACCATGAATAATCAGAAAGGATGTTCACGTCGAGTTCACGAAAATGTAAAGCGAAAAATCACGATCGAACCCTAAATGTTCCCCCCACCACTCTAAGGAGAGAGAAAGGAGGTCACTAGGGTTGACGGTTTTCACTTAGGGGAGATTTTACATTCAAAAGAGGGGTTGAAACCCACAAGATCCAATCCTACACAATGCAAGATTGGATTCTAAATGAGTTTCAAGGGTTAAGACAACAAGGCTACCCTCTTTTGTAAAGAATGTAGATAGAAGGATTAAGCTAGGAACGCATGAAAAGTGAGAAAGATTCGCTTATAAACAGAGATAGGAATATAGGATGAAGCTATGGACCTGGAATTAGCAGTAAAATGTCGGGACGGTACTGTCCTGCAAATTTGAGCGAAAATTGACGGGACGATGGTGCCCGGCGTGCACACGGTCCTCCGAAAAATCCGCGAAACGAAGGGGGATCTGTTCGTCTCTGCACAAGGATTCCAGATCTTCAATTACAGCCGCGTACCTGCAACCTACACACAGAAAACAGAGGATGATTGGGGGGTTAGGGATTTTGGAATTAACCAAGAAATGAGAAATGCTGTAAATGTAAATGATTGTAATGTGATAAAGTGCCAATACCTTGTTGTAAGAATGTTTGTATTCTTACATGCGAAGGTGTAATGTTATTGTATGTTGTATGTTGTATGTGATCTCCTCTTTAATGGTTGAATCCTTGTCTTGAATGCAACACTTAGCCTTGAATGGAGACTTAGAATGATCAATTGCTTGAAGGAATGCTTGAATGCTTGAATGTTTGAATGTTTGAATATCGCTTCCGCCTTTTTTCCATCTCCCAAAATGGGAGAGGAAATGTAGTTTATATACTTGCCAATTAGGGTTGAAAGAATGATTTTTCCGACCTTGGGCCGACCAGGAAACATTATTTCCTAACTTGCAAACTTAAAGACCCGAAGCCCCAAAAGAGACCGGGCCCAAAAATAGGGCCAGGGACCAGGGTGCTGGGCACCATGGTCCCACCTCCAGGGACAGCAGGGTGCAAGGAGGATCAGGCCAGGGTGCTGAAAAATGCAGTTTTTGATGTCATGAACAAGTTTCGGGGTCTCCATTCAGGTTCCGTGTTGCATCGCCATCGTGAAGACCCAAATGCAGTCGAAATTGCAAGTGTCGCAATTTTAGGATGCTACATTTAGCCCCCACTTTAGCGGGAGTATAAGCGTACGCTCATACTTTCGGTAAAGTACAAGGAAACATTGAAAGACTTTCACCACGTCAAGGAGGCAAGACACACCAAGCCCCCAGTGGACTAAGGATCTTACGACTTCGATTGACAAAGTAAAAGGGAAGATCACGAGGGAGAACCATGACTGTCAGTAGTAAGGTTCCCTCACTATGAGTCATGCAAGAGAAATACCAAAAATTTTCAAGGCAAAGCTAAGTTCGCTAAGAAATTTTCAAGTATCTTGAAGGGATAGACGGGATGTATGCCCCCCTATGTTAAAGCGATCGCACACGCCTCAACGGGGGTGATTACTTTAAGGTAGTGATACACATAAGAAATGAGAAGGGAAAGGAGCACGTTATCACAAAGATTTAGCCCCCAAGTGTGAGATAAACCCAAGGATAATAGACACAAAACACAAAGCACGAGGTGACTTCGCTTTCCTCGGGGTCAGTATGCTGTATATAATTCATGTATATCATATGTATGTATGCATAATTGTATATCAACCATTTTATATTTCAAAAATCTATTTAAGGAATGTTTTCCACCCTCATTTCATAATCCAATTGGATACCATTCTTATGCTAGCATTTTCATAATCAAATCATTTACTTGCATATTATCCTTTTGTTGCTCGTTTTACAACTAATCATTCATATGTTAAACTAATATTTCTTAATTAAGTAATATTTCTCAAAGATCATCCACATACTACATTTGGGAGTAGATTTATGCCATCACAATGGAGGCATAATACATTTGTTCTTCATTGTTTTGTACCTTTCGTTATTTTCTCCCATTGTTTTCTTTATCATGAGTGTGACCACTTAAAATCAACACATCTCCTTAGATTGATATTATCCTAAATATTTTCTTTTCATTTGTTTTGATAGACAAGATGCTACAATATCTTTAAATTGATATTATCCTAAATGTTTTCTTCTCATTTGTTTTAATAGAAGAAGTAGAAGTGATTTATATTGTTAAATTATTCCACGAGCTAGATAAAAAAATTTAAATTAATAGGGGCATATCTTCAAATATAATCTATTTTAATTTCAACATATAGTTGGCTTACCATAGTATTGAAGGCATCCACAATATTTATCTATAGAGTTATCATGATTCATCTTTAGTGAATACTTCTTACAAAGAATAGTTTATTTGTTGGAGACTTTCCCTTATACATAGTACCCAGATTATCCCATAGCTCATTTATTGTGGCTTCAATAGGTACATTCAACATAAAAAAAGTTTGACATACATTATCTAATTGAACTCCTTTCCTTCCTATCAAAAACTAGCCAATCTTCATCCTTCATGCCAATTTGTTTTGTTAATAATATAACAATCCATTGATATTTTCAATAAACATATCTTCCATTTTAACTGTCATAGCTAAATAATATTTCCACTATTTTTTAATGTTTTCCATTGTAGTTCTTATCATTCTAATTCCCACATAGATCCTGGTACCCATGCTAGAGTTTATCTAGCCAAAAAAAAAACTTTAACTCTTCAAACAAATATCAAACCAAACTCTCATAGTAAAAACAAAATAATCTAATAAACATATATCAAAAACTTATTCCTTATACAATCTTAAGAAATCAAAAAATGAAAACCAATGACAACACATAGCATTTTAACCTAAGAAAACCCATTTTGATATAAAATTTACTAAGCTTAAATATTTCACTATTAAAAAAGTTCACCCATTATCTAATGTAACAATGAAATTTTCCTACTACACCCTTAAGAATGTGTAGTGAATTGAAAGTGGTTTTATATATTACATGAATTCACTTGAAATAGAAAGTTTATTGCTTTCACAACTTTTTTTCTTTTAAAAATGCATTTTAAAAAATCACAATTTTTAGATCAACTAGTAAGCTTGACCCAAACTAGAATATTAAACATAGAAAGTACATAACATTCAACCATCGAAATAGACAAACATTTGGGTATGGTTATACTACAAGTTATACTATTTTTTTTTTTTTTTAATGAGATGTGTGAAATAAAATATTATTTTGAAAGGGTTATATATTGTTATGTAAAATGAATATGACTATTAATAGGAGACCCATGTGTTAGCTCACTGAGTCTCAACTATCACTTTAGGTAGCCCAAGTCATATATCCAACTCTTGATTTTTCCACGATGTGAATTAAGGTCCATTGGACATCACTTAAGTGGTTATAGGGGGTTTTTCTTATAAAGAACTAAGCTTTGAGTTGTTGGACAAGAATCAATTCATCGAGATAAAGAAATGTGACTATTAATAAGAGGATATGTATTAGTCACAATTAACATGAATCTTTTCATATGTATACTAAAATTGAACAAAAATCATTTCAAATTTATACACCTGAAACTAATATATTACATACCACTATTTTGATTAAAGTGAACATCTATTTGAAATCTTTTTGTAAATTTCATTCAAGTATATTCTTTTTAATAAACATTTAATGAAAAAATAATTGAATCCTTCCTAAAAACTATTAATATCTTATATTTTAAATTTATTGAAAAAAAATAAATAAAAATCTACTATAAGCCTTTTTAAAATAAAAACTTTACAACATATTAGACCCACACCATCAATTAGTATAACAATTGTAAGATCTTTCATATACAAGTTCATTATTTGTTCAAAAAGGTGAACTAAAATTTGATGATATTTGAGATTAAAGTCATGTAACTTTCATAGTCCATAAAGTTAACAATATTGATTTTTGGTTGCACTATCATCAACGTTTCTGATCATACTACATGATCCATCATCAACATAAAAGCAATAGCTAGAGAGGAGAAATGAGATCATCAAATTGATATAAATGAAATTTCAAATTCATTGATTGAGATCATGAACCAAACGTAATAAAATGCCTTAGGTTTAAATAATAGATAGAAGAATTTTGTGACCGTTGTTAAATTTGTTATCCTTATAAGACTTCTCATGTAAATTTGTATGCCAGTGTGCCATTGAAATATAACTTATTTACATACTAGTTGCGACTACACAAATATATATTTTTTTAGTTTCCCCAAATTTCTTTTGAATAAGGCTCTAAAACCAAGACTTTAACACAAAATGGAACTCTGGTTTGGTTTAACAGAAAGTGGCACCCAAACAACTCCAGATAAAAACAAGTGATGCAGAAAACCCATATAATTATATTCGGTGTACCTACCCTCCAGCAAATGTCTGTGTAAAACTTTACGGTACACCGACAATTGCATAGAAGATTGGGACTTATCATCATTAATTCCTGGATCTGAAAGCAACGTAGAAATGTTTTCGTACAGGTAGCGTCAGTGTGTTATAAATGCACTGAAAAACTTTAGGTAAGTGAAAGGACGGTCAAAACCTAACATTAACTCAAATAACAGTGAGGACGAAAAAGGGCAAAGATCGAAGGACGGTAGCGCCGGAAACAGTGAAAACTTCATGAAAAATCTAACGGCCACGAACGATTGAATCGTCTTGCAGCCCTCCTCATCTACTACACACCGTTGATGGCCGAGATCAGGTCGTCCATTCTCAGATAGGAGACGCCTTCGGCGTAATAAGTTTTAGGCCATGCATAGCCTAGAACATCAACAATTGCCTAGAACCGTGTCTGCACCTTAACGGAAATTTCCTTTTTCCTTAGCACTTTTGCGGCTGTTTTACGTGGGAGTTACCTGAACATAGCCTACCTTACCACTGTTCAGTGCAGAGACCCTTCTTTGTTCTGGAGATATTTGCTTTGTTTAATATTAAGATGGCATCCTCCAGCCGCGTCAACACTAGCGCTACAGAAGGCTGTAATGATGTTACGAAAGGTATGCAAGAAGTAGTTTTTATGCACAATCTGTGTTTTCTGTATGCCTTTTTCAGTTCCGTTATCAAGATCTGTATAGTTGAGGTGGAGGAAAGTAGATTTAATTTTCTTTTTGGTCTGATTAAAGATGTATCTGCTGATAAAATGTCCTAACTATTGAGTAGCATTTAACGTGTTGTTGGTTACCATATTCCATTAACCAGTGATAAGAATTAGTTTTTACAAAAAGAAATTGGAGTCTGCCAAATGTCCCCAGATCCAGATTGTTAATCACTAATTACAAGTTTAAAAGAAGGGTTTTACGCTCCTCTGTATAGCATACGTCTTTGAATACCCTTTACAACACCGTTAGATTCATACAGCTATAGTGTATGAAATGACAAGTTTTTGGTTTTTATATTGTATCAAGTCCTAAAATGTTTAGGAATAAACCATCAAACGAGAAAGATCAAACCTGATATGTCAAAAGCAGCAGTTATAAAGCAGAGAGTAACGTGTTATAACAGCCATAGAAAAGTCAAGTATCGCAGAAAAAGAGGGTTATGATTTTCCAGTGGAAATGTCAATCCCTAATCCCAAGTTTTCAAAGAGGGTTTTATGCACATCCCTGTATTATGTCATTCAGTATCCTTTACGGCGACGCTTTAGATTTGTACAACTATGGCGGATGAAATGCGATTTTTTTTTGGTTTTTTATTTTGTATCAAGTTTTAATGTTTACCCGACCATCTACATTAGGAGCTGAACTACCACTCAACCTTCTATATTCCTTCAACCAAGAGTAAGTTTCCTCTATCGTAGGATCCTACAAACAGCTGAATACGGATTCCGGTACTGGTACGCTACCTGTCTTGCGGGCTGGGCTAACCGATCCGATCTGCTAAGATGTATCGCCATCCTCTAGTGCCATCTCTCGTAAGATGTATTGTCATCTTTTTTTTTAAATGATGGATCTAAATGATCCCAAACTTTGTTTAAAAAATCTCACACGATCTAATCTACAAAAGTAGCATTAATAAAATATATATAGATTGTAATAAATCTGATTTAATTAATCTCTAGTGCAGTATTTTTCAAAATCTGGTGAGTGAGATCCGGTCAATGCAAGATCTGGCGAGGTGGATCCGAACCTTGTTCGATTGGGTAGATCCGGCCAGGTCACACCACCAAAGGAGAAAAATCAAAGCACAACAGTAGGAAAACATAAACTGACTATAACAGCCATAAAAAATTTAAGCATCGCACAAACAGAGAACTGGTTTTTTCTGTTATCCAGTGGAAATAAGTTTGTTTTACACTAATTTGTTATTACTTTAGACTAATTGGATATATGGCTTAAAGGAATTTTCAAAACACTAGGACATAGTAAGAGGTTAAATGAAAGTTTGTCTTATTATTATTAATTATTGAATTTAAAGTTAATAAATAGTAGCTTAAAAACAAAAAAATATTGTTTTAAAGTTTTATGTTAGATATTAATATTAATAACAGTCTTCGCTGAAAAATATTTAGCTTTTGGATTTTTAATTTTAAAATTTAAAGACTTTGTGTATTTTAATATCTATTATACTATTCCAATAAACAAATAAATGAAAAAATAAATAAATAAATTTCTTAACAATTATTTTATTTTATTGTAAAATAAATAAACATTTTAAATTTTATTTAAAAGTTATTTTATTGAATATATTTTTTAATTTGAAAATATTTTTATTTTTATTAATAACATATTTAATTTCATTTTATTTAGAAACATTAATATATTTTTATATTTAAAAAGTTGATCAATTAAAGTCTTTTTTTTTATAAAGATCATTTGTTTCTTCCCTCCTAATATAAATTTGTAGCCTCTCAGCATAATCGACTATTTAAAAATATTATTTGTCAACATGATCTCTTTTTTTAATATGAACTTCCTTGATGCCCTCCGCCAATGTGATCTTCTACATTGTATACCTTTATCTCTATTTAAAGAGACAACCTTTGGAAGTTGCTAGTTCACTTAAGAATGGTCATGCTAATCATTGCTGGTATTTGTCTTAGTTGCCCTCAAAAATAATAAAATCGTTGTTGGTCATGCATTATTGTCGCCATTTGTTGTTTTTAAAAAAGATAATCGTTGCCTTCATTATCTTTCTCATGAAGGCAATCATTGTCTTAATATATTAATTCATACACAAACTCATGAAGTCTTATAAATAAGACAATTTTTCTGATAATTGACATCTTTTCATGGTGGGGGCATGACAAAGGATGCAGAGAAAGAGAGCAATGTTGTTTTTTAGGCATTATTACAGTGCATGAAAGAAAGGGACTAAGCACACAAACCTTACTACAAGGTTTCTTTGTTCTTACTATTAATATTAGTGTAATTAATAAATTGTCATGTCATATGACTTGTGACTGTATCGTAGTTTTTAGATTTGTTAGTCTTGAAAGCTTCCCATAGAATCAAGTAAATTAACTTTTAGTTTTATCTGTATTACATGAGTATCATAGTCTGTTTTTTTTCTTCTAGTTACTATATCAAGCAAAACAATGATTTCTTGAACTAAATTTTTGCAGTTTAGTTTCTTCAACGCATAATTATGAAAATGTATCGATAGTTTTACATATTTTACCTCTATTTTGGGTGGAACCTTGCACTTCTGTATCTATTAACGTTGTCATTGCTGGATAGTGACAACAATTAGAAACATAAAATAATAGAAATGAGAAATTCCTAATTTCTTCTCACCTTCAGAATAGAACTTCTTCTTTGTGAGAAAGTTCCTACATTCTTTTAAGGAGTTCTTTTTTGTGAGAAAGTTCTTGTTTTCTTTAAAGGAATTTCTTTCTTTGTCAGAAAGTTCCCACTTTCTTTTAAGCAGTTGATCGAGATATTTTTATGTTGGTGACAATCACATTTAGAAGAATTTTTGTATATATCTATGTTGCCTGTGAAGGCAAATGGCGTGTAATTGTTGTTGTTGTTGTTGTATGTGCAAATTTAGACTACAAAAAGAAGAGTAGCTATGAAGTTTGTAATTATTTCTCTAGAGAAATAAGAATACTAATACCTTTCCCCATGGATGTTTCCTTGGCATTTTGTCAAATTTTTACCATGTAAATTTGTGTCCTGTGTGTTGTTTTGATGTTTATTTCTTTTCTTCAATATTTCTTTGCATCTAACTTGGTTTGCAATATTTAATTCTTTGGGGTTTTTGCTTCCACTTGCACAACAAGTGGTATTAGAGCAATTATTTTTGTAGTGGCCGTGTTAGAATTTGGTGCTATTTTTTCCAGCATCAAATGGAAAAAGCTTCAAATGCTAGGTTCGAGGTGGAGAAATTTCATGGAAAAAATAACTTTGAGCTATGGAAGCTCAAGACATAGGATTTATTAGTGCAACAAGGATTGCACAAGGCATTGGTAGGAAAATCAAAGAAACCTACAGATATGTCCGATGAGGACTAGGAAGATCTAGATATGAGACCTCTAAGAACAATTTAAGCATCGCAGAAACAAAGAACTGGTTTTTTCTGTTATGCAGAGGAAATAAGTTTTTTTTACACTAATTTGTTATTACTTTAGACTAATTGGATATATGGCTTAAAGGAATTTTCAAAACACTAGGACATAGTAAGAGGTTAAATGAAAGTTTGTCTTATTATTATTAATTATTGAATTTAAAGTTAAGAGGTTAAATGAAAGTTTGTCTTATTATTATTAATTATTGAATTTAAAGTTTATTAGTAGTTGCACATATTTTAGTGCGTGCAACGGGAAGCCGATAGGCAGGCTATGTTTCAGAATGTTAATTAGTTCAAGTGGAAACAAATGCATGGAAGAATGGGAAGCGATAGAATGATTAGTATGGCGAGATCGTACAACATATGTTAAATATGATGAGAATTGGAGAAGCTTGGAATGGAAAATCATTTGTTGTAATGAGCTCCACCATGTGCTTTTGTTGAAGCTGTGTACCTGCAAATAAGAAGCACAAATGAGAAATTAGATAGAATGCGGGAAGGAGGGAAATGTGGTAATAGGTGAAGGGATGGAGGGAAATATAAAGTAGCATAGCACCTGTGAATGTGGGTGTGTTTGAAAAGGTGGGAAGTCATCCAGTTGAAAGAAATGTTTATTTGTAGATTTAATTGGAAATGCTTAGCTGCAAGAACTTGAAAATGCCATAGGAATGTAAGAGAGATGTAAAGTATTTAGGAAACAAAGAAATGAACAAATCATTTTTAACCTGGTATGTAATTTGATAATAAAAAGGAACATGAGAGTTGAATACCTTGTCTGTTACCCATTAGTTGGCAATGAGGCATATCAGGCACAAATAAATTGTAGTGAACGAGAAACATTTGCAGTGAGAGACATGTTTCCAGATGAGCACATGGTTTTTGAAAGTAAGGTGGAAAGGAAAATATGGGTGGATATTGCAGGCATTGATGAATTTATAGTACAAGAAGAACAAACTTTAACCTGGAATGAAGTTGAACCAACATGGAGAGAATCGTTAAAGAAGGAATAGAGAGAAAAATATTAAGGCCTGCAACAACATCAATTAAAAAGAAAAATAAATTTAGGCATTGTAAGCATAGTTGCAGTAATCACTTGTGGTAACCTACAATAACAAGGTAGATGGTTCATATTTTGAAAAGGTATGTTACGTATTGTTTTGAATAATCTACAGACTGGAATACACACAACATAGTTAACCATACACTAGTAATTTGTATTACAACTAATAAGCACAAGTGTAACAAATAAAAAGCATTGAAGAAGTAAACTAAACTTAACATTATTGGTGATGGATTACTTACAACGACCTGTTTTGAGTGGATGAGCATTAATGGGAGTTGCAATGAGCAGAGGACCATTATGATAGGTGAGAAGAAGTTTTTTCACCCACTCAGAGTGCTGATTGATTAGGAAAACATAATGAATACTTTTTAAACTTGTTTAGTAATAATCAACTCAAAGAAGTTCTTAGAATGAAAAATGTCACAAAATTCTAAAAATGCAAAGTTAACTTGAAAATCCATGTCTCTACAACATGCATGCAATGTATGTTAATTTTAAAGCAATTAGGTGTTAATTTTGATCAATTTGAATATAACCAGACTATGTATAAATAATGACAATAATAAAACACACGAAACAAGAATAGTAACAACAATAAACACAAGACACCAATACCCTAGGAAAACCTCCCTCCTGGACGTGAAAAAACCAGCCTCAAACTTTAAGATGTATTATATCAATGGTAGGCAATTACAATATAACAAACTTATCTCTAATTGTTGTTCTAACAACAAGTTTCCATGATGATATATGATACAACCCTAATCAATAGATGACCAAAGGAGTGAAACACCAGAAGGTGTCTTTAATAGCCTGAATCAGAATCTTGACAACATGATAAGCCCTTGGAGTTCTCCAAAATTCAGACCAGCAGATTCACTAAGGATAGCAGAGTAGATCACATAAAATGGAGGAGCAAAGATAGGAAGAGAAAATCGCTATTATGTAATGTTATCAATTGTGTTTAACTTCATCTTGAAGTTGTTATGTATATACCCTTCTCTTGGCATAAATCTCCTTAGGTCGGCTTGCAACAATTTATTGTTTATATTAATATTTACCACGTTAGACTTTAGGTCCAGTCCAATGACTTAGCACGTTATATTTTGAGCCCAACCCTATTACATATTAAATTGCCTTTTCCCACGCCACATTTGGGTCTAGCCCAATAAATGGTTACATTGAAATAATACATGTATATGTGATTTATATAATCCGAACTTAGGTAATATTTTCAACACTCCCTCGTAGGTAAGGAGGATAACTGCCACATATCATGATCCATTCATGACTTTTACCTTGCCTTGCTTGCAAGAGTAAATGTACAAGCTTCATACAATATATCTGCAGTAAAAAATCATAAATATCATGAACTCATTTCATGATGACCATCTTACATTTCCCTTAGAGGATGGTCCCACCTTGCATTTCCTGCAAAGGGTGGAAAAGGTTTTTACACCTCAGCCTTCTCCTAGAGAAGGATACACTGTCACCTTGCATTGCCCGCAAAGGGTGACTCCACCTTGCATTGCCTGCAGAGGGTGGAAGATGCAAACTGAATTGCATCACTAAGATTGAGACTCCCTCTAAATCAATGTTGAGTTCTCCACCATTCCAAGCTTCTCTCTGAAGTACTCAAACTTCACCTGAGCTAGAGGCTTGGTGAGAACATCAAAAACCTGTTCATCGGTGCTGATATATTTTAGCTAGATAGCACCTCTTTGTGCTATATCACGAATATAATGATAATGAGTTTCCACATGTTTTGCCCTGTCATGAAACACTGGATTGTTAGACATTTTAATACAACTCTGGTTATCACAATAAATACCAGTGGATTCCCATGGTTGTCCAAACAACGGAACAAGAAGCTTGCGAAGCCAAACTGCTTCTCTAGTTGCCACACTTTAGGCAATATATTCAGCTTCTGTAGTACTTAGTGCAACTAAGGACTGTTTCCTACTGGCCCAAGAGATCATAGTGGAACCCAAGCTGAAGCAAATTCCTGAAATTTTTTTTCTGTTAGTAATACTTCAATCCCAATCGGAATCAGAGTAGCCTTCCAAGTTGATTGTTGAGTTGATTGAGTACTTCTGTCCATGGCCAATAGTTCATCACAAATACCTCAGGATGTGCTTGGTTGCCACCAAGTTAACATGCTTTGGCTGGTTCATGAATTGGCTAAGTGCACTCACTGCATAACAGATATTTGGTCTAGTGTTGACTAGATACATACAGGATCCAATCAGCTACCTGTACTCTGACGGATTTGCAAAATCAGAGTTAGCTGCAGAAATACTCAACTTCTTCAAGTTAGTTTCCATAGGAGTAGACATAGGTTTACAATCCACCATACCAAATCTTTTCAATATATCAATAGTATATTTTCCTTGACTTAGAATAATTTCATTAGGTCTTTGCCACACTTCTAACCCTAGAAAGTAATGCATAAGACCTAAATCCTTCATTTCAAATTCAATAGCTAATTCTTTCTTACACCTAATGATGAGAATGTCTTCACCAATTAAAAATAAATCATCAACATATAAAACCAAAATTAACATTGCATCATTAAATACTTTAAAGTAAATGTTAGAATCAACATCATTTTTAGAAAATCCTACACTAACTAGATACTTATCAATCCTTTCATACCAAGCTTTAGGAGCTTGCTTGAGGCCGTAGAGAGCTTTATTTAATCTGCATACATGAGTTAAGTAAAATGAGAAATTATTTGAATAACGTTTCAACATTTAAAATCACAACATTAAACTTCTTCTTTTTTTGACAGCAGAAAGATGAAGAACTAATTTTCAAAACTGCATTGTCCAATAAACAAAACCAAGACAATTCACCACTTGATTTGTCATTCGAATCAACCAGATGAAGCTCTCGAATTTGCAGTTTTTTCTGGACAGATTACTACCAAGCTCCACCAGGTATAGGCATCCAACTAAATTGACATAACAGAAACCACGAGAAAGATGTGATTTTCAGAACTGTGTAAATTTTGAACCAGCATCAGATTTGCTCCTTTCGCAGCGCTCAAGAAAGCAGGGGCGAACTCTTAAATATTCTCACAATTTCCAATATCCTCTATCACTGCCAAACTAATTGCAATTGATTGTTTTTTGCCTAGACGTCTCCAGTAAGCCTTCAAAATCTATTCCAGTTACTAGTGTATGCTTCTAAACAATCCCACGACCTTCCTCAGGGAGTTAGCGGTTCAGTCTAAAGGTTGACCTTCAATAAAAATTTCAAACATGCTATTTTAATCTTGATTAAGGTTTGAATCATTGCACTCGATCCTCAGGAGACTCAGAATTTAAAAAGACACCCAAACTCATAATATCGTATCAGATGGAAGGGTCGACTTGTTGTCCAAAATTCAAACCAGCCAAATCCTAAAGGAGAAAGCATTAACATGAAGAATCGTTTCTCCATACCTGTTTCCACATGAAGATAGGAAGCTGATGTTGTATGGCTAGCATTCAATCATTTTGACTCATGCTCTGGGCGAATATGATCATTTAGCTGGCTATTATCAACCTAATGCACACTAGTTCAGAAAGAAGATGTAACTATTACCAAATTTTGGTTTCCACGCACTCAGAAGGTCTATGTCACTGAATGTCATCAAAACACATAAATAAAGACAATGTTGGGAGAGCTTCCCCAAAAGACTCCAAGATTCAACACAAATTGTGTCGCACTATCCAAGATTCAGCACAAATTGTGTCGCACTGTCCATGACGCCGATGAGAAAAAGTAGGGCATAATTTGCAAGAAATGGGGCATTTTGTCAAAAACGGTTCTCATGCTAATAGTACTTTTACACATTTTGCATACATGTTTGCAACTGCGACATCTGACTTAGTGACTTTCACACTTGTGAGTACACACATTTAATGTACGTGTAAAGTTTTAGTGGGGATTCTGGAGGCAAGACTAATTTGGCGAGGTCTCATACAAAAGCAGAGCATTTTTTTTCCTGTTTACCGATCGAATTTGATGGAATGATTTTCTAATTGGTATAGCTTTTTTTTTTACCTGTTGATGGTATTTCCTAAAGATGATTGTTGTTTTTAGATAACATTGTATTCAAAAGAACACCTCTGCATTGCATCCTCTGCCATCGTCTATTTTTCTTTTTCTCTGATCTTCTGTTTTTTTGTTTTTTTGTTTTTTCGTCATCTTACGAGGATAAGTTTCTTTAGTATAGAACTAGTTATTACACAATACCTTGGGTTTATCCCAACAAATTGACATTGATAGCAATTCTAATCGACTGCAGAAATTCAATGACTGACAGCTCGTATTCCTATCCTACATTATTAGTGGCAACGTGTGCGCAGAATGAAAATTATAATCTGCATTGGATTTCAGTAAGCAATCTATTCTTACAGCTCAATCATAGGCCTGTGCCTGTAGCTGAAAACAACGTCGGAATGGCCTAGATACCATAATAACAATCTCAGATTCTAAAGGGGTGTTCAATTTTATTTTAGAATAGATACAGATATTTTAGATATAGATACAGATATTATGCAAACTTCTCATTGACCTTCAAGAAATATAATTCTATTTAAGAGTCTCTTTGTTTTTAAAATTTCTGGGCAAGTGAAAATTCATAGACATATTCTACCTTTCCTTGCAACAAGTTAAACAGAATCAGAATTTGGGTTTGGTTGTACCAAGTCCCCTCAATTTAAGTAGGCTTCTTATTGACGTGCCTTGAGAGTGTGGCAGACGACAGATGAGGGGAAACCGGGCAAACCTAGTGGATGTTATGAAATTCTGCACGACCCATTTTTCTAACAGAATTTTTACTGTAGTCAATTACCTTAGAACAAAACCAAATTTTTTTTTTTTTTTTTTTTGGATTATCTTGATTCTAATCTTTTTACCACCTCCTAGGTCAGTGGTGAAAAAATTCTCCGCCTCGTAAGTCAATGGTTAAAAACATCTCCGCCTTCAACTATTATTTATCAGCAAGCATTCATAAGCTGTAAAATAAAAAACAGCTGTGAAATTAAAATAAGGATACAGAGCATGTGCCATTTCTGTAAATGGCTCCTGCTGTCACGTGTATGATTATGTAAATGACTCCTGCTGGCACGTGTAAGAGATGTGGTAAGTTTTAACATTTTTTTGCAATTGTAAAACAACTAAATATTTATAATGCCAGGAAAATGTACCAATGCATGCCTAGAGGTAAATCGTTCATGCCAAATTATTCTTCAACAATTTTAGGAAAAACTATGAACATGCTAAAGTAATTTAAGTTGTTGGCTAATTTAATATTGAATGATTGTGATTTAAGGAGAATAGAAGTTTAGGTAACTGACTATGAAGTCATATATTTTGGGTATAGCATTTTTTTTAATATTAAATGTAATATTTTTTTATTATATTCTTTTAATTAAAATAAAATAAGTTTTTGAATTTGTTTATATTATTGTGCAAGAAAGAAAGAAGATAATGTATTAAAGATCAATAAAACAAAACAAACAAAATTTATGCAAAACAATATTTAATGAACAACTAATACTATATTTAATACAAATCAAGTTTATTAGAAATATCAATAATATGTTATGTATTAATAAAATTAACATAGTAATAATATTATAAATATTCTTAAAGTTAATATTAAAAAACTTAAAATTTAAAAATCATAATAATTAGTTCATTTGAAATTATATTACTTGAAAAGAAATAGATTTTTTTTAAAATCATATTTCTATATATTTAAAAAAATTATTAACAAAACAATATTAATATTATAATTAGAATGATTTTAATAATAACAATAATGATATTATTACAAATATATTTAGATTTATGTTTATTATGACATACCATAAATTATTTGTACTGTTAAATTTAATTTTTATATTTTACTATTGACATAACTATTGCACCTCTTTTTGATAAATGCTAGTTATATTTACTGCTATTTATTATGAGCACTCCTTTACCTACAAGTCCCAACAAGTCCTAACAATCACGTTTTGTAGAATGGGCCATTTGTTTGTTATCAAGTGTGAGACAGCTTTTTGGTAGCAAGTTCTTATGTAATATAGTCTATCAATTGGAATATAGTCTATCAATTGGCTAAATATTTCTTTCTAGGATTGCATGAATAAAACACTAGTGAAAACAATTTATTCAAAATTTTATTAGATTTTTTGTGTATATCAATACATAGATTATGATATATGAAAGTAATTAAAGAATTAGTGCACCTTTAAGAGTCGGTGCATCCTAAGAATTGAATAACCATTTCTTGTACAATATTTATAATATTAAAATTATAAACCCCTAAAAACAATTCAAATGTTCAGATAAGTGTTTAGTTCGTCTAACGTAATTAGATTCTGAATTAAGTTATATTTATAATTTCAATGAATGAATAAATGGGTCAAATGTGCAGAGAATGCCCCAAATGTGGAGGCAAACGGATCCATCCAACCCAACAAATCGATCTGCAGGTGAGATAAATTTTTATTCGAACGTTTGTGTCTTTATCCCCCATCTGAATCCAATTTTAAAACTCACTCGTTATTTCAATTGACAGTGACCGCCAAGAGATATATTTGGCTAAAGATGTATTTCTCAGTCACAGCGGTAAGCAGAAATTTTTTGTTCGACAGCTATACAGAGACCTCACAAACCAAGGAGTGTCCTGCTTCTTTGATCAAGATCCCGAAAGTTTGCCACTGGGAGAAGATTTCCCTTCTCGTATATTTGAAGCCGCCAAGACATGCAAAGCAGCAGTTTTGCTTCTCTCTGAGAATTTCCTCGAATCTAAGTGGCCAATGCTGGAACTCTCGGCTTTCATGGAAGCGAGAGACAAAACCCGTACAAATCCCAATCTCAAAATTGTACCCCTTTTCTTTCTGGTTTCACCCGATGTTCTTAAAAGCTTTACACCAGGCAACGAAAAGTGGAAACAGTTGGGGATATCCGAGGTAGAGCAAAACAACTGGTACCGCGCTTTGAATGCACTACGGCGGACGAATGGGTTGATGTTCAATGAAGGTGATGACGAAGGGGAGTTCAGAGATAAAATTGTGAAAGAAATCTGGCATACAATAACACCCTCACCAAGGTATCATGTCCCTCGGATGCAAGGGCAAGTACGAATGTGTCAGGTGAAGAAAGAAAGCTCACTACCTTCTTTTTCTTTTTTCACGCATGTATACAGACTCATGGGTTCACTACATTTATTGGCTACAGGAGGTTGCAGATTTCTTCAACACTGTTCATTCGGACGCAAAGAGAATCAGTGTTGCAGGATTGTATGGAATACCGGGCCACGGGAAAACTACACTTGCCAAGGCTTTCTGCAACTTCAAATTGGGGGATTTCGAAGGTAAAGTATGTCATCTGGAATTTTCCAGAGGCGATCCATTGCAAAGAGTAAAACTTGCTCTGCAGTATGTCACTCACTGCCCTCCATGGATTCTCCAGACACTGACAGATCCAGATCAGGTGAGTGATTGCCTAAAATGCAATTTTGTTTACAGGATGTTCTTTCTTTCCATAAATAATTATCTATACAGGTCCAATTATGTAAATGATTCTAAACGAAGACTGGTGAACAAGATGTATAACTATTATGCATTATAACTTACAGGCAAAAGTTGAGTTGGACAGAAGAGTGAAGGGCCAAAGGGTTCTGTTGGTTCTCGACAATATCACAGAGGAAAACATAGACGAAGTGAGATACTATGTTGAGGCAGACTTCAGGAAAGAAAGTTGCATTCTTTTGAGCGCACGCAGCGTAGATGTTTTAGTAAAGCATTTCAAACTTGAGTTGCAGTCATGCATGCGCGCTCCCAGGCTTGAAAAAGACGAGGCCATACACATATTATTAGAAAGAACATCTATAGAAGAGTCCACGCTGAGGGAAGACGACAAAAATACTGCTTTGAAGTGTGCAAACAGATGTTCATTCAGAGAGGTCGGTTCGATAGGTCGAACATTTCATCCGTTAGCCTTAAAAGCTTTTGGCGGCCACCTCTTCAGTAAATACGGTTCGCATCTGTCAAAATGGGTTGCTGAGATAGATGACATGGTAGACCGACCCGGTGATGGTTTGGATGAAGTGTTCGTTTTGCTGGGCAAAGCTTTCGATGACGTGCGTTCCGAGTACCGCACCATATTCATACTTCTCACCGTATATATGCTGCCCAATATGTCTACCCAGAAAGTTACTGAGTGGCTAGCAATAATTTGCAACAAAGAGATCTTGTTTATTGAGAAAGCAGTGAGTTGAATATTTTCTTGTAGACCTTTTTAGTTTGTGATTTGGTTGTTTTAGTTGAGAAAACGTTGAACGCTTAATTTATATGTGGTTTCAGGTTGAGGATCTATGTAAGAAGGCATTTATTGAAGAATTTGGACCTGAAATTCGTATACATGACCTATATATTGAATTCGCTCGGAGTAAAGCAAATGAAATGAGGAGATGGCTGTGGTGGAAGGGTGACCCACCTAGTACACGTGGGTTACTATCATCAGAAGACAATGCAGGGTTTGAATTGGCTAAATTGGAGCAGTGCAACCGTCGAAGACCATCCCAGATCGTCCCCCAGGACCTTCAAAATCTATGGTTGCTTCAGCTCCTAGGTGTGCGGACTGAGAGCACGCTTGACTTAGGCAAAATGGGTCGTCTCAGAAGTATCACATTACACAAATGCAATGACCTGGAAGCACTTGAACGTATGGAAAATATTCAACAGCTAGCGTGGCTTCAGATAAGCGAGGTACATCCACTGTTTAAACTTCCTGAGCTAAGCAGCTTCCAAGGTTTACAACATCTTGAGATCAACATTGCAGTCAGCCAGGTGCTCAATCAGCTGGGAGATCTTACCGGTTGTGTTTCTCTGAGAGAGATTAATGTTTGCTGTCCATCCCTCTTGGAGTTCCCAAGGTTACATGGTTTGCCGCATTTGGAGAAAGTGGAATTTAGAGTGTGTAAGAAAGTGAAGGGGCCCCTCGACTGTACAGAATGTGTGGAGCTGCAATGTATTGTCCTCGACAGTTGCTGCGCGATGGCTGACGCACCGCTCCTTACTGGCTGTAAGAAACTATCAAAAATTTTATTGCAAGAATGTGATGCATTGACGACATGTCCAGATATAGATGTGCCAAGTGCTTTAAAGATACTAGAATTGTTCATTTCATCAGAAGCTGCGTCAGCGCCCAAAAGATTAGAGTCTTGTTACGGACTGGAGAATCTTCAACTATGGAATATGCAGTGTCTGAAGGAGCTTCCAAGTTTCACGCTTTTATCGAATTTGACTGTGCTCAGGCTTGACAAATGTGGTATAAGGGACCCACCAGATCTCACATGTTGTGCCTCGTTGGAGGATGTTTACTTTTTCAAACTAATATATTTAGAAAGGTTTCCCAATTTCTCAGGACTGAGGAAGTTAAAGAACTTAAGTTTATATGATTGCTGGAGCGTTCAAGATCCTCCTGATATTAGTGGCTGCATTCAGTTACAGGTATTCCATCTAGTCTATAATGACAATATGGAAGGACTTCCAAACATGGGCGAGTTTTCACAATTAGAGGAAGTCAAACTGAGTTGGCGTTCTGAGTATGAGAAAGGGCATGTAGATTGTGAGTATTTTCACCCTTGTGAGGGTCCTCAATCTTTTCAAGAGGAAAGGTTCCCGAACTTACGCGATGCGGAAATGTTTCCGCAAAGCCTTGAATTCTATAGGAATCTTCAACCTTCTGTGGAATTAGTTTCAATGACATTTGAGTATAATGAGAATCTTCAATCTTGGGTGGAATGTTATAACGAGGAAAGCTCCCCAAGCATAAGTAATGCGGAAATGGTTCCCCAATGTCTCGAATTCAATGATGATCCTCAACAATGTGCGGAAATGGTTCCACAAAGTCTTCTATTCAAAAAGGATCTTCAATCTTATGTGAAAAGGAGTGCTCGAAATCTTCAATCTTATGTAAAAAGAATGATTCGACCACTTCAATCTTCTGTGAAGAGGGTTCTCCAAAGTCTTGCAGGGATGGTTAAATATTGCCTTCCATCCTCGGAGCTCATGATGGCATGTCGACCTCGTACTCATGATGAGGATCTCACTGTTGGAGCTCCACATTGTATTCGTTATGAGGATCTTCAACCTTGTTTGGAGCGTTATAAATATGAAACCTTCTGGAACTTAAATGATGTAAGCGCACCAGAAGCATTGAAAGAGTGGCAATGGCTAAAGGGCAAGAAAATATTGGTGAAAAAGTATGTCCGTAGACGGATTACCTATTACTCTCTCACTGCTCCATATAGATTGGGCTAGTGAAGCCAATTTAAGAATAGTCAAGAGTCTACAGAAAGAACAGATTTTGATTTATATGGTATACATTACTTTTTTTTTGTGTTGAAGAAAGATTGATAATTGCAAATCGCTGCCAAACAACTTCTAAAAATACATTGTAAACGAATGGTTGTTTTATGCATGCACAACTTTATTGGAGATACATATTTTGCTTTGAATTTGTAGGAAATATGTTCTTCAAATGGAACTTCTTCCTATTGATACCCGCCCCACGATTACCCGTCCCAAGAAGTTGCTTGGTAGCATGGATGGAGGGCATCTTTGGATGGTCTAGTGGGTAAGTTGATATAATTAAGACCGAAGAGAGAATAACACACGCTTGACGCATATGATCAAATTAAAAGAGACAGCAAAAAGGAAAAAGTAGTATCCTTTATATAAGGGGGAATTGGTTGACATATTCTAGGATTTATTTTACATTATTTTAATATTCGTTATGTTTGGGTAGTGTGTTTTTAAGTTATATTTGTGTTCCATTATGAAGTAATGTAGTTAATTTTGAAACTATTCAATTGGAGTTAGATTGTTTTTAAATGTGTATTTGTTTGTATTTAATCTAATCATGTTAAGTTTGTATTATATATTTTATTTGATATCATAATTAAGTTTTTTTTTTTTTTTGTTAAGTTTGTATTATATATTTTATTTGATATCATAATTAAGTTTTTTTGTTTTTTGTTTGGTGGAAATTTTAAGATATTTTTTATATGTTATATAGTTTTTATATTTATAAGTATCATTATTTTTTAATTTAATTTTTATATTAGTTAATATTATAGTTTTTGTTATTTTATTTATTTGGTTTGATAATTTATCAATAAATTTATAGTTGATTCTTTTTCGTGTTAAATTATTTAAAAATATGGTCGATTATTAGAAATTTTGATTATATGAATGCATTCAAGGCTCTATGAATATATGGATCAACTATTCTTTTTTCCATTTTGGATACAATAATTTCTTCATTTTTTTTAGGCACACATTATTAGGTTATTATAAGTAGTCAATGAGTTTTGAATAATTTTTTTTTAAAAGTTGACAACACTATTAACTACCACAATATGGTCTAGTCTTCCCCTGCCCATGTGGCATCAGAGAATGTGTCATGCCAGTGTCACCAAGCACATTAAAAAGTTTACTCGATGCACTATTGTTTATAGAAGCGCCACCTGATTCATGTAATCTTAAAAAAACTACCACAATATGTTATTAATGTTAGAAATGGACATTGTCGAGCTTAAGTAGATGCCACCAACAATTTGTACACCAAATAAAATATTATCATTGAACTTTTCCTTTTTCAATCAATGCTACCGAGTTTTGTTGTTGAGCAGAGTATTTTACCTAACAAATTAGTTCAAGGAGTATTATGTCTCACTTGAGACCAAAATATTCCTTCAAATATTTTTCTATGCCACATTAATAATTGATGATATGTCATCTCAAATTCTATCATAATATCAACATTTTTTCTAGATTAGCATCCTTTCCAACATAATAATGTCAACAAAATGTTAGCGATACCATTTATCCTTTGTGCCTCTATAAAATTTTATGGTAACTTTCATTATTCATAAATATTAAAGATAAAATATGGCATAAGAATATCATTTATTTAGTGCAAATTATCAAATCTAGAACAATGCATACTAATATTTTAATGAAGAAATTATCACTCATTTTTAATGATAATTTTGACTACACATTATTTTGTTAGTTGGCAAGTTACTAAACAATGGAGTCCCACCCCATAAAATTAATTTGAAAAGAGGGATTTGAAACATGCACGCCTTAGTAATATATGTGCATAAGGACCATTACTTTTCTCAAACCACCTATATTGGTAATGTTTAAAGCTATATTAACATTGGGGCAATATCATTGTTACTTTTCTCAAACCACCTATATTGGTAATGTTTAAAGCTATATTAACATTGGGGCAATATCATTGTACTGAAAGCCTAAACATTATCTAAAAGGGTACTTTTAAATACTCTATGATTTTTTCCCTTTATTAGAGTATCTTAGTGTTATTTGATACATTGGTTTCAAAGGTGGGACTTCTTTCTTTTTTACTTTGTCCATTCTTAAACTCATTGAAGATTTATCAATTTTTTTTTCTCTAAATTTTATTTTGTGTTGTCATCATTTTCTTTGTGACCAACAATCACTAGGGATACCATAAACATAGAATATTTTATTTATTTATCTATAATCTTAAATTATTTTTTCTCATGTAAATATATTGAATCCCTTGATGTAGCTTTGTTAATAGTAACAATTTGTGAAGCCCCCAAAATTATGTCTTGTAATTCGAGAGATGAGGGAGTAAATAAATTTTGGGCTAGTTAATCAAGAAATTTGGGAAATATTTAACTCCATCTAAGCATCAAGAGGAATAACATAATGATTGGATTCAACCCTAATTCTTTAGATGTGAGCATTCCATGTGAGGCATGAGTTATCCCATGAGGAGACTTTTTTTGCAAATTGAACGGCATAATGATATGTTTTGATCAATAAAAAGTGAGATAAGTGTGAACCTTTACATAACCACTAAACAACACCACCTAGGGTGCATGAGGAATGTGCACCTAACCAAAAATAAAAAACACAATAAATGACAAAGAACCACCTAACAACTAGACAAAGCTCAGAGATAGAACCAAAGAACAAAAAACCAACTAGCCACCCTCCAATGAAGAAAGGGATGGCCTAATATGAAAAGGAATTACCCTCTTTCCAATCTTTACACAGACCAACGACTTTATTAGAAAACAAATTTTCTTGTTAGAATCCTTAGTAGAGATTAGAGTACCAGAATTTGGAGTAACTTTGACCATTGAGGCATGGGGCTCAATTGTAGTAGAGGGATACATCACATGTATCTTATTCTTCACTTTCCTGTGATGAATTTCCTCCTAAAAGAAATTATTTCATAGTCAACTAGTTGCCTCCAAAATATGATGTCCTTTCAAATAAATCTTAGTAGGAAGACCTTTGGTAAGATCCTTTTCCACACATTAATGTGTATATGTGGTGATTGCATAATTGATTGTTCTTCAAAAGCATAATAATATGACCAATTTTGGCATCTTCTCTTTATCCTCAAGTGATTCAAACTCAATGATAATTAATCGCTTGGTGCAAAAATAACTATAAATTCTCTTCCTCCATGCTTTCTTTCCAAAATATTATGGTCCAAGAATGTAGGTCATAAATCTTTGGCCATATTTTCATAAATATTCACATAAGGGCATGATTCTGCATATATTTCTCCATTTCATCTCTCAACATCCAATCTCCACTTATCTCGTCCATCCATCCCAATTGCTTGCATATACTTCCATCTTAAACTTTTAGGTCATATATAATATAATTGCAGGCCTTGTGGCTTTCACCCAAGAGAAATATATTTTTATTAATGAATGTACCCTTCTCATAAAATTATAAAACTAATGTATTTAGAAAGGTTTCCCAATTTCTTAGGACTGAGGAAGTTAAAGAACTTAAGTTTATATGATTGCCAGAGTGTTCAAGATCCTCCTGATATTAGTGGCTGCATTCTGTTATAGGTATTCCATCTAGTCTATAATGACAATATTGAAGGACTTCCAAACATGGGCGAGTTTTCACAATTAGAGGAAGTCAAACAGAGTTGGTGTTCTGAGTATGAGAAAGGGCATGTAGATTGTGAGTATTTTCACCCTTGTGAGGTTCCTCAATCTTTTCAAGAGGGAAGCTTCCTGAACTTAAGCGATGTAGAAATGGTTCCGCAAAGTCTTGAATTCTACAAGAATCTTCAACCTTCTGTGGAATTAGTTTCAATGACATTTGAGTATAATGAAAATCTTCAGTCTCGGGTGGAATGTTATAATGAGGAAAGCTTCCCAAATATAAGTAATACGCAAATGGTTCCACAATGTCTTGAATTCAATGAGGATCCCCAACATTGTGCGAAAATGGATCCACAAAGTCTTGTACTCAAAAAGGATCTTCAATCTTCTGCAAAGAGGGTTCTGCAGTCTTGCAGGGATGGTTGAATATTGTCTTCCATCCTCGGAGCCGCTCATTGCAGGTCATTCACCTTGTATTGATTATGAGGATCTTCGAAGTCAAGGATTTAAGACCTCTATTTCTTATTCTCAAGATAGCAAGTCAATCATCTAATCCTTATGAGGATCTTCAACCTTGTTTGGAGTGTTATAAATATGAAACCTTTTGGAACTAAAATGATGTAAGTGCACCAGAAGCATTGAAAGAGTGGCAATGGATAAAGGGCAAGAAAATATTGGTGAAAAAGTATGTCCGTAGACGGATTACCTAATTACTCTCTCACTGCTCCATATAGATTGGGCAAGTGAAGCCAATTTAAGAATAGTCAAGAGTCTATAGAAAGAACAGAATTTGATGTATACGGTATATATGATTTTTTTTTTTGTTGAAGAAAGAATGATAATTGCAAATCGCTGCCAAACAACTTCCAAAAATACATTGTAAATGAATGGTTGTTTTATTCATGCACAATACAGATATATATTTTGCTTTGAATTTGTAGAAAATATGTTCTTCAAATAGAACTTCTTCCTATTCATACCTGCCCACGATTACCCGTGCCAAGAAGTTGCTCCATATAGTGGGAGAGAATAAGACACACTTGACAAGAGAGAAGAAAAAAAAAAAGAAGTATTATCCTTTATATAAGGGGGAATTGGTTGACATATTCTATGATTTATTTTAAATTATTTTAATATTCATTATGTTTGGGTTCGTTTGTTTATTGTGTTTTTAAGTTATATTTGTGTCTCATTATGAAGTAATATAGTTAATTTTGAAACTATTCAATTATAGTTAGATTGTTTTTTAATGTGTAATTTTTTGATTATATGAATGCATTCAAGGCTCTATGAATCTATGGATCAACTATTAATTATTCTAATTTGGATACAATAATTTCTTCATATTTTTTAGGCACACATTATTAGGTTATTATAAGTAGTCAATGAGTTTTGAATAAAATAATTAAAATGTTGACAACATTAACTACCACAATCTATTCTAGTCTTCCCCTTCCCACGTGGTATCAGAGAATGTGTCACACTAGTGTCACTAGTCACATTAAAAAGTTTACTCGATGCACTGTTGTTTATAGAAGCGCTACCTGATTCATGCAATCTAAAAAAAAACTACCACAATATGTTATTAATGTTAGCAATGGACATTGTTGAGCTTAAGTAGATGCCACCAACAATTTGTACACCAAATAAAATATTATCATTGAAATTTTCCTTTTTCAATCAATGCTAAAAAGTTTTGTTGTTGAGAAGAGTATTTAACCTAACAAATTAGTTCAAGGAGTATTATGTCTCACTCGAGCCTAGCATATTCCTTCAAAGTTTTTTCTATGCCACCTTAATAATTTATGATATGCCATCTCAACATTCTATCATAATATCAACATATTTTTTAGGTTAGCATCCTTTCCAACAAAATAATGTCAACAAAATGTTAGCGATACCATTTCTCCTTTATGACTTCTATAGACTTATATGGTAACTATCAGTATTCGTAAAATATTAAGATAAAATATGGCATAAGAATGTCATTTATTTAGTGCAAACTATAAAATCTAGAACAATGTACACTAATATATTAATTAAGAAATTATCACTCATTTTCAATGATAATTTTGACTACACATTATTTTTTTGGTTGGTAAAATACTCACAATGGATGTCTACCCCATAAAATTAATTTGAAAATAGAATTCATAACATGCATGCCCTAGAGAAACATGTGCATAAGGACCATTAATTTTCCCAAACCACCTAAAATGGTAATTTTTATAGCTTTATTATCACTATGGTTCTTTCCATCCCATCTTAACATGGGGGCACAATATCATTGTACTGAAAGTCAAAACATTCTCTAAAAGGGTACTTTTAAATATTCTAATATTTTTTCCCTTTATTAGATGATCTTAGTGTCATTTGATACATAGGTTTCAAAGGTGGGACTTCTTTCTCTTTTCTTTTGTCCATTCTTAAACTCATTGAGGATTTATCTTTTTGTTTTGCTCTAATTTTTATTTCGTGTTGTCATCATTTTCGTAATGACCAACAATCACTAGGGATACCATAAACATAGAAGATTTTATTAATTTATCTATAATATTAGAGTAATTTTTCTCATGTAAATATTTTGAATTCCTCAATGTAGCTTTGTTAATAGTAACCACTCTTGAAGCCCCAAAAATTATGTCTTGTAATTTGAGAGATGAGGGAGAATTCAATTTTGGGATAGTTAATCAAGAAATTTGGGAAAGATTTGACTCCGTCTAAGAATGAAGAGGAATAACGTAATGATTGGATTCAGCCCTAATTCATTAGACAAGCATTCTATGTGAGGCACGAGTTACCCCATGATGGGACTTTTTTGGGAAATTGAAGGGCAGAGTGATTTATTCTAATTAACAAAAAGAAAGATAAGTTTGAACCTTTACATAACCACTAAAGAACAACACCTAGGGTGCATGAGGAATGCACAACCAACCAAAAATAAAAAACACCAAAAATGACAAAGAACAACCTAACAACTAGACAAAGCCCACAGATAGAACCAAAGAACAAAAAATCAACCAGCCACCCTCCAAAGACACAAAGGGATGGTCTACTAGGTAGAGGAATTACCCTCTTGCCAATCTTTACATAGGCCAATGACTTTAATAGAAAAACAATTTTTTTTGTTAGATTCCTTAATAGAGGTCATAATACTAGAATTTGAGGTAGATTTGACCATCAAGGCAGGGGCCTCCATTGTAGTAGAGGGAGATATCACATGTCTCTTATGCTTCACTTTCCCGTGATGAATTTCCTCTTGAAAGAAATTATTTCATAGTCAACTAGTTGCCTCCAATGTATGATGTCCTTTCAAAGAAATCTTAGTAAGAAGACCTTTGGTAAGATCCATTTCCACACATTAATGTGTATATGTGGTGATTGCAAAATTGATTGTTCTTCAGAAGCATAATAATACAACCATATTTTTCATCTTCTCTTTATCCTCAAGGGATTCAAACTCAATGATAAAGAATCCCTTGGTGCAAAAATAATTATTAAATCTCTTCCTCCATGCTTTCTTTCCAAAATATTATGGTCCAAGAATGTAGGTCATAAATCTTTGGCCATATTTTCATAAATATTCACATAAGAGCATGATTTTGCATAAATTTCTCCCTATCATGGAAGCATCCATCAATTATAACCTTTGAAATATGTGTTGAATGGTGGAGAATAAAATAGTTGTGCTCCATGCCACTGCCATCGTGAACAAAAGCCACAATTACTGCATTTATCAAGAATGACACAACCATTAGGAGATGTTTTGTAGAATATTTTGGGCAATCAATACATCTAGCCCCCACCATAATAGGTGAGAGATTCATTTCCTCACACCATTGAACTAGTTGTGTTTTAGATATCTCCTCTATAATAGTCACATGAGCTAGGATTTGAATGGTGATTAAGAAGCATTTATGATGATTCATAATTAAGCTTATTCATTCTCAATATTTAATGTTACTTTTAAATATAATATCATTAGTATAGGAATTTTTTTCATTATAGGATCAATGAGAAACTGTGCCTAAAGTGCATTTAATATTAGCTATGATATATAATAAACCATGGTGATTATTTGTTACAATATCCTTACGAGAAAATGTTATTTATGTCCTTGAGCAAGTGAAAAGGAAGAAGATTTACATTTATATTTTATTTGTAGACATCTCAAATCAACTCCCATTTCTTCAAATAAGTTTCTTGTAAATTAATTAACTTAATCATTATTTCATTATTGTGGTTAATTACTACCCAATAAATTAATTCACAAATAATTTATTTAACTAAATAAAGCAATCTATTTCATGTCATAATTACTCCCCTTCACATACTTAATGTTAATTAATTAAACTTATTGTTGATGGTGTTTTGATGCACTATCGAACATAGAATAAAATAACAAAGGCACTCTATCCTCTCTTGATAAAAAGACTCTCAAATGTTGAAGATCTACGAAGGATCACTTGAGATGACTCCAAGGTTCTTTTATGTTAGGTCTCAATGTGTCAGATAGCTTCAATGGCATTGATGAGTTTTGTTGTACCTACGAGGGGACTTATGTACTTTCTTGCTTCAACTTCAATGGTTATGATGTTCTTCAAATGATTTTGAAATATTGCTCTTTTCCTATCTCTACTGAAGGTTGATAAAAAAGTGAAAAAGGAGTAGGGTGTAGGAATGCTCCTCTAAAATAAGAATGCAAGACAAATGGAAATCTTAAGTGAGCTCAACTAAGCTTTACTTCGACATCTTTGAAAATCTTCACAATGCTAGTGTAATCTTCTAAGGAGTGCTTAATGGTTTTCAAATCACTAACTTCAAACATAAATACCTTCAAGATGAAGCATATTAATGATGAAATAGCAATCAAAGTTAAGTATAAGCTTTAATGATTCTAGTTGACTACACAAGGCAAGTATGCAATCAACACACTACTAGTAGTATGGATGATGGAGCTTCACTTCCGATCACACATACATCTTGCACTCATCTAAAAATTTGAAAGAAAATTCTATTCTAATAACTTTTTATTTTTTTTCAATAATAAGCCCTCACAAAAGATATGAAGAACCAAGCACCGAACAACAATTCTTCAAAAGTCTCTTGATTGATCTCCTTCTGATCTCTTATCTATCTAATTTCTAATGATGTAAATGAAATGAGCTTGGGCTTATATCTAGAGTTCCCTATTACAATGAGTTGTGAAGATTGAAACAGAATCAAGGGCCAAGATCTTGCCACCTAAACCCTAATTAGGGTTTGTTATTACAAAATACCTAATTTATTGCAAAGCATTAAATGACTAACAAATGGGAATGTGATATCCATTTGGTACAAAATGCGAGGATAAATCCTCTAATAGGAAAATTAATATCATGTGGGATCATAACAAACTTTCTTCTAGAATCAAGTTGCCCTTATCCTTCTCTTTCCTTGCAAATTTAATGAATCTGGACTTTACTGATTCTATCTCTGAAATAGGAGCCTCTGGAAGATTCTCCAAATTATGCTCCAAATAACTGATCTCTTTCATTCTTGAAGTGAAAGTCTTCTCCCAATATAGCTTGAAATGTTTGGTTTTGCTGGCGAGATCTGAGAATGAGTGAATAGCATCAAGTTGTGCTTCGGTGGCCACTCCATCTTCTCCAAAGAAAGTGATCTTCATTTTATCCAATAACTCTCTAGCATCAATATAATTTTCTTCATTCCTTCTCTTTTCAAGAATGATCTCAGATACTTCAAGGATTTTATTATGTATAGCAATAACAAAAAAATCTACTTGGGTATACCCTTCCTTGATATCTTCAAACATAAGTTTGCTCAAGCGAAGAAAATTCCACCACTATTGAAAATTAGGTATTTGACCTTCATGTAGTACTCCTTCATTAATCAAGGTTTCCATTGATACCTCTGTCATTTCTTGCAAGACTGGAATGGTGATATCTCTAGCATAAATGGAATCATCATAAGCTACCTTGAGTCTTTGAATCTTCTCAATAATCATTACAACTTTCTCAAATGTTTTCACCATTTCTCTAATAAATGTTTTTCTCTTCTACATGTCTTTGTGATCCATGTTTCCATCAATTGCAGTGATGCTTGTGCCTTCTCGAAATCTTCAATTACATTTGGAGGAGGTGGCAAAGAAGTAGATGGATCATGTTCTCTCAATGGAACCCTGAGTTGCTTGAGGTATTCTCTCAGTATGTCATTCTCTTTCTCCAATCTAGTTCTCTTGTTAGCTTCCAATTTGAGCATATCATTAAATATTTTGACTGTATCATTAATATCTTCCAATGCTTGATTAGTGGTGGGAGGAGCTAGGTTGATTGTTTGCACATCAAACTCATTTGTTGTGATTTCATTTTCTGGCTTATCAACTCTTGGAATGGAAATCTCCATGAATCTGGATCCTTCTTCATTTTGTGTTATCTTAGACATCCTTTTAGCATTTCTTACTTCATGTTCTTCACTTCTATCCAAGAAGCTTCCTAAATCTTATGGTTCTTGCTACTCTATGATCACCCTTTTGGATAGTCTCTCCTTTATCCAATCTAGTATAGCTGATCGCTCTTCTTCAATCCGTCTCTCTTTCATCTATTGTTCTTCTCTTGGAGGAAATGTTACTTCTTGTTCTTCATCATCTACAATGTGTATATATGTGCTACTGCCCGCTTTCTCTTGTGTAGTGTGTTGTTTTCCTTTGTAAGTAGCATTTCCTTCAATTGCTTGATTTATTTCCATCTGTTGCATAGATGAAGTACTAGAGGAAGGTCGAAATTCCCTGCTTGGCTTAAGCTTCTTCTTTCGATGTTCATCTTCATTATTCTCCTTCTGTTGTGATCGCCTTGAACAAGAGGAATGTGTAGCGCTGGTATGTTGACTCTCATGTTTTGTTTCTCCTTCTAACATCTCTAGATTTCCCATCATGCGGAATGTTCTCTTAATGCCTTTATCTTGTAGCTTATACATATGTGAATCTACCCATTTCTTAGTATTGATCAATATAGTCCTCATGAGCTCCATGGAGGATTCACCTAGTGAACATAGGTTATAGCACGTGCATTCATGGCATACTAGAGAATCCCCCTATTTTCAAAAAATATTGTCCTAAACTCCTTTTTTGTCACCCCCTTCCAATACACAACCTGAATTAAAAGGCTCCCTATTTTTACCAAATATTGTATTTTTTCATAGCCAAAATACAAAACCCCCCTATTTTTACTAATAAGCAATATATTGTAGCCTCATTTTTGGGATATTAAACCCCCCAATATGAATGCAGGTGATATATTATTGCCTAGTTAGTGAAGCCCCTATGATGAGCTCCCTCAAATCTATAACCTCTATAGCAAGCCAATTGAATTTTATCTCTTTATGCTTCTCCTTATCATAAATTGGTAAGAGGGTTTTGCCACTATCCTGTACTTGATCAGCAATGTCAAAAACTCTTGTTGCTCTTATGATATCGATGGGTAGCCTTGAATTCATTTTCCTTCTCACCTCAAAATCATCAAATGCATTCATGAAGTGATCTTCTACTTGCAATATGTGTCCATGCTTCCTTCCACCAATCTTTTGAATATTGTCATAGGGATCAAAGTTATCGCTTGGAAAATAGGGTTGAAGATGGTAAATTGCCAACTCTTCGTCAACCTTCTCTGCTACCTTCAAAGATGGGCAAGACTCTAAAGAATCTCCTAATGCCAAAGGAATAGGAATATTTGCCTTTATTTTATTTTTCTACACTTTATTGTATGACATTCATTGCCTCACCAATTCAAGTAACACCAACTTATTTGTAGGATATCTGGGTAGCATGAGAGGCATACATGAACTCCCTTGAACTCTTATATAGGTGAATTTAGGAAATTGAATGAACCATGCAACAAACCTCTCTATCAACTTCTTTGCATCAGGAGTCAATCTCTGATGAACACCTCCTTGTAGTAACCTTGTGATGTGCATTGTACAAGCATCATTCACTCTCTTGTAGTGCCTTTGGTTGAAGTAGTGCAACTATGTGTAGGAATCAAAAGCCCTCATCTGTCCAGACTTAGAACCAACTAGCCCTCTATATGACAATCCCACATACTCATAAGCCCAAGCAGGTGAATACACGATATATGAGCCCATGTAAAAGGTTTTTGTTCGCTTAATTATCCAGAGTTGCAAAGCAATATTGTCACTGATGATCCTAGCCCAATGAATTCTTTCTTTTCATGTTGATACCATCCAAATATCAAATTCGAAGGCTTGCGGGATCCCAAAGACTGGACTAATGAGTGTCATCAAATCACCATACTCCTTAAAATCAATTCAATGAAGCTTGTCTAGAAGTCTGGATTTCTGTCGAGTCTTCGATAGCTAGTACTAATTGATTATTCCTTGTCATCTATCGGGATCATCCTCATAGATTGGTTTTGCGCCATCAATGTTGTTGAGATACATGTGTCTCAACCTTGCAATTCTTAGTAAATTGTTCCAAATGTAGTTGGGAGGTTTCCCATGTGTCGGTGCCTTGGAAAAAGGTGTAAGAGTTGTTAAAAGATGCCTTGTCCATAGTATAATATAGGAGGGCCATTTTTAGAGATTATATGACACATTTCATGTTGGTATGAGGGTCAAAAATAGGGGATAAGAGTTTGGACATGAGTAACTACTTTTAACCTGGTTTTCTTATCTTGGAAAAACAAATGTCAAGGGTGGGCAACATGTGTCATGGAGGTTTTGCCCATGGTATTGTAAAACCACAAATGGTTTCCAGGTTGTAAAATCCTATATAATGAGGGCTTGGAGAGGAGTTTGGATCATGGAGTTTGGTTTGCAAGGCTAGGTGCTAGAAGGATGCTTATGAAGTCTCTCTGAGCTTGAGTTGAGGTGATGCTCTTGTAAGAACTTGCATTACAAGTGTATTGTAATCTCTTATTGATTTGTTAATATACTATGCAGGTTTTAGAGTGTAGGGTTTTTCACCCGTATGGGTTTTCCCCACGATAATCACTGTGTTATGTGTTTATTGTTTTATTCTTACTCTATGTGCTTCTTGTGATCTCTGTGATAGTTAAGTTGAAATTTGCATAATCGTCCTCTCAAGATTAGCGTAGGAAGCGTTTCCGCACACCTTTGCTTCCTTACAAGTGATATCAGAGCCTGGCCAGTTTTGGTTCTATTTGTTGGGTACAGGGTTTTTTGAGCTAATCAAGGTTTGAGTGGGAGCTTGTGCAGAGTATTTCATTTCTATATTGCAGGATCATAAAGATGGCAAGTATATCAGGGAGGATTGATGTAGAGAAGTTTTCTGGCACAAACTTTGAAATGTGGAAGCTGAAGATGGAAGATCTGTTGATTGATCGAGATCTATGGGATGCAGTCAATGAGAATAAGTCGAGGTCCGCAGATCTGACTTTAGCTGCACAATATGATGTAATGGATAGAAAAGCTAAAGGTCTCATAAGATTGTGCCTTGCAGACTCAATTCTGATTAATGTCCACGAAGAATCTACTGCAAATAAGCTTTGGAAGAAGCTAAGTGAGATCTACCAAGCAAAATCACTTGTGAATAAAATTTTCTTGAGGAAGAAGTTGCATTCCTTGAGAATGGAAGAAGGTGGATGAATTTCTGAGTATCGGGAAAGTTTTAATATGTTGGTGACTCAGTTGACCTCAGTTGGGGTACCAATGGATGAAGAAGAAAGGTGCCAAATCCTGCTATGTTCATTGCCAGACTCATGGGATAGCCTTGTGATGGCCATAGGGAGCACTGCAGTTGTCTTGAAGATGGAGGATGTTATTGGTTCTCTACTTTCTGAGGAGATGAGAAGGAAAATTTCTCTGAATGCCAAAGAGGCTTTGAGTGTTCGAGGAAGACCAAAAGAAAGAGGCAAGAATGAAAAGAAAAATGGCCATTCTAAGTCCAAGAATAAGGGGAGATCAAAATCTCCTGGTAAGTCCAAGGTAATTTGCTAGAATTGTGGAAAGCCCGAACATTTCCGAAAGGACTGTAAAGAAGAAAAGAATAAAAAGAAGAAGAAGCAAGATTCTAATTCTGAGTCCGAGAAGGAAGATGGAGATGCTTTTACTGTAGCCTTGGCCACTCGTGCAAGTGACAATGCATGGTTGATAGATTCAGGTGCATCTTTCCACATGACTCCTATTAGAAACTGGTTTAGTAAGTATGAAAAGTTTTTTGGTGGTAAGGTGTATTTGGGTGATAACTCCTTTCTTGATATTTGTTGGTCGTGGAAGTGTTCATGTTAAATTTTCTGATGGTAGAACTAGAAGATTTGATGGTGTCTTGCATATCCCGGGATTAGCAAGAAATTTATTATCTGTTAGCAAACTAATAGATGCGGGTGTGCATGTACAGTTTTCTGAAGCAGGTGTGAAAATGGTGAGAGGTGCTATGGTAATAGCAAGAGGAAGTAGAATGGGTACATTGTACCAGCTTGATGCATGCACAGTTGAGTGCAATAGCACTTTTGATAAGACTATGATAGAGACTATGTTGGAAAAGGAGAGGGTGTCTGTTTCAGCAAATGGTCATGGTTTTTGGGTACCCAAGGGTGCTCTGTCTACCGAATCAAAGTTGCCTACAGAGAAGACAATGTTGTGGCACCTAAGACTCGGCCACATAGGTGAGAAGGGTCTACGAACTTTGAAAAATAAGAACCTTGTTAATGGGTTGAATGATTGCAATCTTGAATTTGATTTTTGTGAGCATTGAATTTATGGAAAACAAAACCGCATTCAGTTTTACTCCAGTTCTTATAAGTCTTCAAGTGTTTTGGATCTAATCCATTCGGATGTATTTGGTCCAGTTGATGTTTCTTCTATTGGTAAATCAGTTTATTATGTTTCTTTCATTGATGATTTCAGTAGTTGAACATGGGTTTATTTTCTTAAGAGTAAAGCTGAAGTTTTCAGTCATTTCAAAGAATTTAATGCATTGGTTGAGTTGCAGACTAGAAAGAAGATAAAATGTTTAAGGACAGATAATGGCGGTGAATATTGCTCCAATGATTTTGACACATTTTGTAAAGATTGTGGTATTAAGAGACAGAAAACAACTCCGTATTCTCCACAACAGAATGGAGTTGCAGAAAGAATGAACAGGAGCTTGATGGAGAAGGCTAGGAGTATGCTAAGTGGTGTTGGTCTAGAACAAAAGTTCTGGGCTGAAGCTGTAGCCACTGTCTACTACTTGATAAATAGGTCTCCTACATCAGCGCTTGTTGATAAAACGCCAATGGAAGCGTGGTTGAGCCACAAGCCTTCACTTAGTCATCTAAGAGTTTTTGGTTGTGAGGCATATGCTCATGTGCCAAAGGAGAAGCGAACAAAATTGGATAACAAAGTTGTTAAATGTATATTCATTGGATACAGTTATAGTGTGAAAGGATACAAGCTTTGGGATCCCGTTGCACAAAAGGTATTTTATTCCAGAAGTGTTATTTTTAGAGAAACTAAGTCTTCTTCTGTTACAGTGCAGCTAGAACAAAAGGAAGAAAATAAAGATGTGATTCAACTGCCTGCTACACTTGAAAAAGTTGAATCGAGGCGCTTAGAAAGACAGGAAGTTGATGAGAGCTCTACAAGTTCTGAATCATCAGAGGAAGAAGAAGAACCTGAACGTGAACTTGTTCGTATAGGAGTTGAGAAAATACAACACCACAGGAGCCTGAAGATCTTCTGCAAGCCGAATAACCTATTACAAGGAGAAGCAATGAAGCAAAATCTCAAGAACATACAAAACACAGAGAATATGCTCAAAAAGAGAGAGCTCAATATTCACAAAAATATGTAATGTGATTCTTACAATGAAAAGAAAGAACTCAACCTTTAATAGGTCAAGAAACCCTAAAAGGGAAAAACTAGGTTTGCACATAATAATTAATTATATGCACCTAAAGTTAGCTTAAGTGTAAAAGAGATAAAGGGAACTTAAATAATTAAACAAAGAATGTTTAATTAATCAAGTAAATACCTGAATACTCTAACACCCCCCCTTAAGCTAGACTTAGGGAGAAGCTAAAACCTAGAACAACTACTGAAAGCAATAAAGATGGGTCCCGGCAACAAGGCCTGATTAGGTACCCAAATACAATGAAATCTCTATGAACTAGAGAAATAGAGAAAACAACGTGGGAACAAAACTCTACTCCAAAAAGAGATGGAAAAAATATCACTGAAGCATGAAGACCCTGCAAACTCTGTCGAAGAATAACTGCTGATCTGAAGAACATCCACTGAACTAGAACATGACCAGGTAGAGAAGACTGTAATCTGCATGAGTGCCGTCAAATGACACTACTCGAATCAGGAGGCAAACAAGGCAAAACAACTGAAATCGAAGATATAGATGGCATGAGAAACCAAAGCCTGAAGAGCTGATCAATTGAACCACGAAAGCCTTAGAACTAACAGGATAAATCTCCCCATAATGCGGAAGTGAGAGAGGGACAAGAAAACTAAAAAGGACAACCAAAAACAATTGTATGACGAAGAACCAAGAACATCAAAGGTGCTGAGACACATCATCATGAGGTGAATGTCGTGGAAGGAACACTCACTTGACAAAGGAAGATGGCCAACAAAGGCAAACATCAACCCCCTCATGGCACTTGATCAACAGTGCATGTACAACAAGACACAAGATATGCAAGATTCCAAGTAAACAATGCATGATGACACTTTATCTCAGTGTGTTTGCATAATTACAAGCTACAATGATAAGAAGACTGGAAATAGAAACGAGAATCAAAACAGAGACACCCTACTCAGAAAAGAGATCCCAGGACCTGAAACAACCACGATATCCACCAGAGTGCTAAAAAGAAAAAAACTGAATAAAATATGCATGGAGCAGAATCTAGAAAAAAAAACTCATTTTTTTGGAAAGTACACAGCACAAGCTTTCCAAAAATATAAAGTTTTTGAAAAACGGAGTTCGGATGCTCATTCTACGTCTCCCGGAGTGCAAAAAGGAGACCTCACTTTGACTACAAAAAAACATAGTCAAACAACAAAATTGAAAACAAATACCAACACCATGAGGTCGGCCTTAGAACCAGATTTCTGACACCTATTTGTTTTCAAAAACACGGCTCCGTATGCCCAAGATAGGGACAAAAAACCAAACCCCCCCCTGAAAAAGCCAAAAAAGGGGGTCTGGTTGCTTGTTGGTGGTCCGGTGACCAGTGGGTGGCGCATTGGTGGCAGCCGGGCGGAGCTTCGATGGTTGGGCAGCTGCCTGATGGCGAAGCGGTTGCTGGCTGGAAAAAAGGGCTGGGTGGGCCGGCGGTCGGGGCTGAGCACGGAGAACTGAGCGGGGAGCTGGCGGAGGGCCGTAGGTTGAGCGGCGGGGGCTAGGCGAAGGGCCGCAGTCTGAGCGGCGGGGGCCAAGGTGGAGGCCGCATGTAGGCGGGGGCTGTAGGCGGCAGCGGTGGCATAGTACCAAAGTCCACAGGGCCTGCAACATGGCAGGGGCCCCACGGTACCCTACGTACCGTGAGGGCCCCCAAAAACTTTTTGCCCAAAAAATTTTTTTTTTCTTAAAAAGAAACAAAAACTTCTTTTTTTTTTTTGCTTTTTTTGAAAGATTTTTTTAAAAGAATAATACGGCCTTCATGCCGTAAAAAGGCAAATTTTTTTTCTCGATCTGCATGCCAGGGTTGTACGACCTAGATCTGAGAAAAAAATTCACCCAGAGGCTCAGGAACCAAAATAGGTCAAATTTTATATGACCATAGGGGTTTTCGGGCCTTCTGAGCACGATGGTGAGGTCCGTTTAGGCCCAAAGTGCTCAGAAAAAAAGCTCAAACCCTAGGTACACAAAAAAATTCCTGAAACCCCAGATCTGCTTCCGAAACCAAAAATCTCAAAAACAAGAACAGGTAGCTGCAGATCTTTTAGAAAATACAACACCAGAGGAGCCTGAAGATCTTCTGCAAGCCGAATAACCTGTTACAAGGAGAAGCAATGAAACAAAATCTCAAGAACATAAAAACCACAGAGAATATGCTCAAAAAGAGAAAGCTCAAGATTCACAAAAATATGTAATGTGATTCTTACAATGAAAAGAAAGAACTCAACCTTTAATAGGTCAAGAAACCCTAAAAGGGAAAAACTAGGTTTGCACATAATAATTAATTATATGCACCTAAAGTTAGCTTAAGTGTAAAAGAGATAAAGGGAACTTAAATAATTAAACAAAGAAAGTTTAATTAATCAAGTAAATACCCGAATACTCTAACAGTTCGAAGGTCTACTAGACAAAGAAAACCACCTGAAAGGTATTGATATTCTCTTGATGATTGGAGATGCATATTTGCTTTGAATTCTAATATTGATGAATCAAAATCTGTAGAAGAGGCTCTTGGTATGAATGATTCAGAGTCCTAGAAAATTGCCATGGATGAAGAGATGGCAGCTCTTCAGAAGAATGACACATGGGACCTTGTACCATTGCCTAAAGGACGAAAACCTATTGGTTACAAATGGGTGTTCAAAAGGAAGATAGGTTTAGATGGAAGAATTGAAAAGTACAAAGCACGTTTGGTTGCAAAAGGTTACTCCCAGGTTGAGGAAGTAGATTATGGTGAGATTTTTTCTCCTGTAGCCAAAATGACATCCATTCGTTTCTTGCTTTCTATTGCAGCAACTTATGATCTAGAGGTCAAACAAATGGATGTAAAAACTGCTTTCCTTCATGGAGATTTGGAGGAAGAAATTTATATGACACAACCAGAGTAGTATGTGGTAAAAGGTAAAAGTAATTTGGTCTGTAAGTTGAATAAATCCTTGTATGGTTTAAAACAGAGTCCTAGGATGTGGTACCAGAAGTTTGATACATATGTATTGAGTTTGGGGTTCATGCGGTCTAAATCTGATCACTGTATATATTTCAAATATGATGGTGATCGTTTCCTAGTTATTGCCTTGTATGTTGATAACATGTTGTTTATTGGGAAAGGAAAAGGTTTGATTGCAGAATTAAAATCTCAACTCTCGGTAAAATTTCATATGAAAGATCTTGGTGCAGCAAGTCACATTCTGGGAATGGAGATTGTAAGAGATAGACAAAACAAAAAGCTTTGGCTAGGCCAGAGTAAGTATGTTGGTACTATTCTGAGAAGATTTAATATGCAAGATTGTAGACCATTGAGTGTTCCTGTTACAATGGGAACAAAGCTTTCTAGTTCACAGTGTCCTACATCCGCATTGGAGATGGAAGAGATGAGTCGAGTACCATACCAAAGTGTTGTTGGATGTTTGATGTATG